>NC_064631.1:66479350-66782381 GCF_023864275.1 Schistocerca cancellata | reverse complement strand
GTCATCAGTCCCATAGACATAGAACTACGTAAATCTAACTAACCTAAGGACATCACACACATCCATGTAACTTACAGTGAGAATAGGAGCGAACAATTCTCAAAACAATACTGGCACCACAAGATTACTTGCGGAAACATATACACAATTCAGATTTCCAAACTGAAAATATCCCTATCCACCAAAGGTAATCAAAACTCGTATAAAGCCTAGCGACACTCGGAGAACAGCAACTATAAATGCAACAGTCATGGAAGAAGACATAATACTGCCCCTAACAAGTGCACTCATACAAGAAGGAAACAGAAGAGCTACAACACAAGAAGACAATCATTAGAACTAATCAAGTGAGCATGCAAAGAAACGAAAATATGTAGATCCTTGCTGAGGTTTTACGGAGGTTTCACTCTAGCACTTGGGCGAATGTCAGGGTCATCCCATCCTCCTATGAACAACTTACAATTCGCATGAGTGAGAAGGAAATTTAGGTAAACAGCAAACAAAAGATGTTGGCAATGTAGAAGCAGAAGACAGAAAATGTGTATAACCCACACTGCACAAATAATAAGTGCACCAACATCATAACTTAATATAAGGCACCCGAAAACCTTACGTTCTTCATGTGCGCGCCTTTCCATATCGCCTGGAGCGACCCTTTCGCTGCCCCTGACGTGGGGTCTTTGGAGTGGCGGCCGTGCATCCTAAGGATGAGCTCTCCTAAATCAGTGGTTCACAACCTGGGGTTCATTACCCTCTGAGAGGTAAAATAAAATTTTCTGAGGAGGGAAAAAGTAAACGATTCGATTCTGTTTCAGTCGCGAAACTAAATTATTTTCACAATTTTTTGGGGCTCTAGCACTGATTATATAAGTTATCAATAATTACTTTTTCTCTAACAGTAGCATTAATGTGGTGGAAGTTACATGTTTTTCACTTAGTCCACTCACTACGCACATATGCTGCGCTTTCTCCTGTACAACCCTGATGATAAAAGTGAGACATATACGTAGCAAATACTAAATATTTCAAGAAAATGTCTTTCCTAAGTTGTAGATAGTACCTGCAGTAGTCCAGATATTGCTTCATTACTCACTTCGAAACAGATAAATGAAATAATTGAAAGACTGACACTGCAGTAACTACATAAGGGCTACTACAGTGTTGTATAGAGTATCATTATTATTATTCACGTTACAGGCCTTTATCTGACCACGCGAAGCATTTATGACTACTTGTTCTTCCTGTTTTCTTTTATTCGTTCGCTATAGGCCCTTTTCCATTCTTCGGTCCACTTTGATCTCTGAGCTTTAGGTGCTGCTTTCTCTGACAGTACTTCCCACTTGTGTAATTTGTTTCTATAGACGCTTCTGTCTGTGATGTCCGCTGAATCTACCTGTGATTTTTCCAGATCAGATTTGACTTGTGCCATCCAAGGTGTAGTGGTTTTCAGGCTATGTATGTATCTGAGCGTTCTGTTGATGAGAGTGGTCTGTGGGAGTCTGCTGATGTGGCTATAAAATTTTAGTCTCCTTTTTATGATGTCCGCTGCGAGGTTGGACAACTTCTCTGTGGTGTCTCTAGAGTGAAGCCTGTATCCTTCGTCTGTGAATTTTGGTCCAACAATGTTCCTGATAATTTTTCTCTCCTCTCTGAGGATCTTCTCTAGGTCGCCCTTTCTGTGTAGCGTCAGTGTCTCGAAGGCGTGCCAGGTTTGATTACAGTGTTGTAGTGACGAATTTGGGTGGAGGTAGACAGACATTTTTTGTTGTAGATACCCGTGCTTTGTATAAGGCCCTCTTCTTCTTCAGTAATCTGGTGTTCTGCGTGATTTTCCCCTTTCCTGTCGGTTCGAGCACTTCCCCTAGGTATTTAAAATGTGTTATTCTGTTGATCTTGCCATATTTTTCGTTTAAATTCATTAGGCTGAATTTCATGCAGAAGAACTCTGTTTTTTATGAGGAGATCTGTAGCCCAACTTTTTCTGCGCACTCTTTTACTTCTACCTGCCTGATCGCCGTGGTTCCGCTGTCTGCAAGTGGTGCCAGGTCGTCCGCGAAGAGTAAACAGCCAACTTCCAGTTCATTTTCGGCTCGTCCTAGTCGCACTGACTTCGAGCATCCTTGTTATTTCAGCTCTTTCCCCCATTCCCATTCTTTGTCCAACACTAGGCTGTAGAGGTTACACACGCCTCTCCTGATCTCAAAGGGCTCAGAAATTTCCCCCCTAAATTTCACTTTTGATATCGTGTTTGTCAAAAGTGAAATTTAGGGGGGAAATCTGTTATTGTAACAACTACAGAGGTATCTCTTTAATCAGCGTTGTGGGTAAAATCTTCTCAGGTATTGTTGAAAGGAAAGTGCGAGTATTAGTTGAGGACCAATTGGATGAAAATCAGTGTGGGTTTAGGCCTCTTAGAGTTTGTCAGGACCAGATCTTTACCTTACGGCAAATAATGGAGAAGTGTTATGACTGGAATAGGGAGTTGTATCTATGCTTTATAGATCTAGAAAAGGCATATGACCGGGTTCCTAGGAGGAAGTTATTGTCTGTTCCACAAGATTATGGAATAGGAGGCAAACTTTTGCAAGCAATTAAAGGTCTTTACATGGATAGTCAGGCAGCAGTTAGAGTTGACGGTAAATTGAGTTCATGGTTCAGAGTAGTTTCAGGGGTAAGACAAGGCTGCAACCTGTCTCCACTGTTGTTCATAGTATTTATGGATCATATGACTGGCTGGGTGAGATTAAGATATGTGAACACAAAATAAGCAGTCTTGCATATGCGGATGACTTAGTTGTGATGGCAGATTCGATTGAAAGTTTGCAAAGTAATATTTCAGAGCTAGATCAGAAATGTAAGGACTATGGTATGAAGATTAGCATCTCCAAAACGAAAGTAATGTCAGTGGGAAAGAAATACACTCCTGGAAATGGAAAAAAGAACACATTGACACCGGTGTGTCAGACCCACCATACTTGCTCCGGACACTGCGAGAGGGCTGTACAAGCAATGATCACACGCACGGCACAGCGGACACGCCAGGAACCGCGGTGTTGGCCGTCGAATGGCGCTAGCTGCGCAACATTTGTGCACCGCCGCCGTCAGTGTCAGCCAGTTTGCCGTGGCATACGGAGCTCCATCGCAGTCTTTAACACTGGTAGCATGCCGCGACAGCGTGGACGTTAACCGTATGTGCAGTTGACGGACTTTGAGCGAGGGCGTATAGTGGGCATGCGGGAGACCGGGTGGACGTACCGCCGAATTGCTCAACACGTGGGGCGTCAGGTCTCCACAGTACATCGATGTGGTCGCCAGTGGTCGGCGGAAGGTGCACGTGCCCGTCGACCTGGGACCGGACCGCAGCGACGCACGGATGCACGCCAAGACCGTAGGATCCTACGCAGTGCCGTAGGGGACCGCACCGCCACTTCCCAGCAAATTAGGGACACTGTTGCTCCTGGGGTATCGGCAAGGACCATTCGCAACCGTCTCCATGAAGCTGGGCTACGGTCCCGCACACCGTTAGGCCGTCTTCCGCTCACGCCCCAACATCGTGCAGCCCGCCTCCAGTGGTGTCGCGACAGGAGTGAATGGAGGGACGAATGGAGACGTGTCGTCTTCAGCGATGAGAGTCGCTTCGGCCTTGGTGCCAATGATGGTCGTATGCGTGTTTGGCGCCGTGCAGGTGAGCGCCACAATCAGGACTGCATACGACCGAGGCACACAGGGCCAACACCCGGCATCATGGTGTGGGGAGCGATCTCCTACACTGGCCGTACACCGATGGTGATCGTCGAGGGGACACTGAATAGTGCACTGTACATCCAAACCGTCATCGAACCCATCGTTCTACCATTCCTAGACCGGCAAGGGAACTTGCTGTTCCAACAGGACAATGCACGTCCGCATGTATCCCGTGCCACCCAACGTGCTCTAGAAGGTGTAAGTCAACTACCCTGGCCAGCAAGATCTCCGGATCTGTCCCCCATTGAGCATGTTTGGGACTGGATGAAGCGTCGTCTCACGCGGTCTGCACGTCCAGCACGAACGCTGGTCCAACTGAGGCGCCAGGTGGAAATGGCATGGCAAGCCGTTCCACAGGACTACATCCAGCATCTCTACGATCGTCTCCATGGGAGAATAGCAGCCTGCATTGCTGCGAAAGGTGGATATACACTGTACTAGTGCCGACATTGTGCATGCTCTGTTGCCTGTGTCTATGTGCCTGTGGTTCTGTCAGTGTGATCATGTGATGTATTTGACCCCAGGAACGTGTCAATAAAGTTTCCCCTTCCTGGGACAATGAATTCACGGTGTTCTTATTTCAATTTCCAGGAGTGTATAAACGGATTGAGTGCCAAATCGGAGGAACAAAGTTAGAACAGGTGGACGGTTTCAAGTACTTAGGATGCATATTCTCACAGGATGGCAACATAGTGAAAGAACTGGAAGCGACGTGTAGCAAATCTAATGCAGTGAGCGCTCAGCTACGATCTACTCTCTTCTGCAAGAAGGAAGTCAGCACCAAGACTAAGTTATCTGTGCACCGTTCAATCTTTCGACCAACTTTGTTGTATGGGAGCGAAAGCTGGGTGGATTCAGGTTATCTTATCAAGGTTGAGGTTACGGATATGAAAGTACCTAGGATGATTGGAGGTACTAGTAGATGGGAACAATGACAGGAGGGTGTCCACAATGCGGAAATCAAAGAAAAACTGGGAATGAACTCTATAGATGTAGCAGTCAGGGCGAACAGACTTAGATGGTGGGGTCATGTTACACGCATGGGAGAAGCAAGGTTACCCAAGAGACTCATGGATTCAGCAGTAGAGGGTAGGAGGAGTCGGGGCAGACCGAGTAGAAGGTACCTGGATTCGGTTAAAAATGATTTTGAAGTAATAGGTTTAACATCAGAAGAGGCACCAATGTTAGCACTGAATAGGAGATCATGGAGGAACTGTATAAGGGGGGCTATGCTCCAGACTGAACGCTGAAAGGCATAATCAGTCTTAAATGATGATGATGATGATGATGATGATATCGTGTTTGTCAGTGTCTGTTTGATCAATCACAGTGTCTTGTTGTCCAAACCTTGTTTGTATGGAATGTTGAACAATGACTGGCGGTCAGTGGAGTTATATGCTTTCTTAACTTCAACGAAAGTGCATGGACTGGCGTATTTCTGAGGGCTTTGATTTTCATCGTAGTTTTCAAATTGAAGATTTGTTCTGCGCAGGAGCGACCAGATCGGAAGCACGCTTTGTACTCGTCGATCTTTTCTTCTTGCTGGTCCTTTCTGAGTAGGTATGCTGAAAGGACCTTGTATGTGACTTGTAGTAGGGAAATGCCCCTGTAATTGTTAACGTCTGTGCGGTCGTCTTTGTTATATTATGGATGAATCACGGCAAATTTCCAGTTATCTGGCAGCTTTTTGATGTCCAAATGTCTGTGATAATCTGTGTGAGTTCTCTGAGTTTGGTCCAAGGTTTTCAGTAGTTCGGCCACTATACCGTCTTCACCAAATGTTCTATTGTTTTTGAGTTTGAGGATGTGTCTGTGGAGCTCCTCTTGTGCCGAGGATAGTGAGTCCGTGTGCTTCTCTGTCGTTATTCCTCTATGAATCTCTCTGTGGGTTCTGGGCAATTCAGAAGTTACCCATATTTGTCAGTGTCAATTTTCCATCACTTTTCCTGAAACAGAGGTTCGGTGGTGTGTATCCTCGGATTTGCTCTGCAAACGTCCTTTAGAAATCCCTTGTAGTTACGGATGTTGTCCTCTATGGTGTCCAACTGTTCTCTCATGAATTTTCTCTAGGCTTGCCTGATAATTTTTTCGTTTATTTTTCGAGTCTCGTTGAATGCCTGTAAATTTTCTGGGGATTTCTTGCTAATGTATTTCTGGTTTGCAACATTCCTAGTGACGATTGCATTCACGCAGTCGGAGTCCGACCAAGGGTGTTCGGTGTTCTTCTTCAGAGGAATGAGGGCTTATGCTTTTTCTGTGGTTTTTCGGTGGAAAATTAGCCAGCCATTTGCATGATCTTTACTGTATACAGTGTTATTATTATTACAATTATTACTATTATTATTTCTATTTTTCTCAGACCTTAGTTCTCGTTAAAAATGGAGGGTGACGCGGACCTTCATCAAGCGTGACTTCCTTTTAACTGTACGGCATATGTTACATTGTATTTAGGAACTTTCGGGTTATTGAACACGTATCAATAATTACGGATTTCTGTAGTTGTTTATATACTTTTGGATGTAGCTGTATTGCGTTGATGTACTGGTGGATATTGTGTGGTATGACTCCTGTAGTTGATAGTATAATCGATATAATGTCAACTTTATCCTGATGCCACATGTCCTTGACTTCCTCAGCCAGTTGGATGTATTTTTCAATTTTTTCTCCTGTTTTCTTCTGTATATTTGTTGTATTGGATATGGATATTTCGATTAGTTGTGTTAATTTCTTCTTTTTATTGGTGAGTATGATGTCAGGTTTGTTATGTGGTGTTGTTTTGTCTGTTATAATGGTTCTGTTACAGTATAATTTGTATTCATCATTCTCCAGTACATTTTGTGGTGCATACTTGTATGTGGGAACGTGTTGTTTTATTAGTTTATGTTTTATGGCGAGTTGTTGATGTATTATTTTTGCTACATTGTCATGTCGTCTGGGGTATTCAGTATTTGCTATTATTGTACATCCACTTGTGATGTGATCTACTGTTTCTATTTGTTGTTTGCAAAGTCTGCATTTATCTGTTATGGTATTGGGATCTTTAATAATATGCTTGCTGTAATATCTGGTGTTTATTGTTTGATCCTGTATTGCAATCATGAATCCTTCCGTCTCACTGTATATATTGCCTTTTCTTAGCCATGTGTTGGATGCGTCTTGATCGATGTGTGGCTGTGTTAGATGATACGGGTGCTTGCCATGTAGTGTTTTCTTTTTCCAATTTACTTTCTTCATAACTGTTGATGTTATGTGATCTAGAGGGTTATAGAAGTGGTTATGAAATTGCAGTGGTGTAGCCGATGTATTTATATGAGTGATTGCTTTGTGTATTTTGCTAGTTTCTGCTCGTTCTAGAAAGAATTTTCTTAAATTGTCTACCTGTCCAAAATGTAGGTTTTTTATGTTGATGAATCCCCTTCCCCTATCTTTCCGCTTAATGTGAATCTTTCTGTTGCTGAATTTATGTGATGTATTCTATATTTGTGTCATTGTGAACGTGTAAGTGTATTGAGTGCTTCTAGGTCTGTGTTACTCCATTTCACTACTCCAAATGAGTAGGTCAATATTGGTATAGCACAAGTATTTATAGCTTTTGTCTTGTTTCTTGCTGTCAATTCTGTTTTCAGTATTTTTGTTAGTCTTTGTCTATATTTTTCTTTTAGTTCTTCTTTAATATTTGTATTATCTATTCCTATTTTTTGTCTGTATCCTAGATATTTGTAGGCATCTGTTTTTTCCATCGCTTCTATGGAGTCACTGTGGTTATTCAATATGTAATCTTGTTTAGTGTGTTTTCCCTTGACTATGCTATTTTTCTTACATTTGTCTGTTCCCAAAGCCATATTTATATCATTGCTGAATACTTCTGTTATCTTTAGTAATTGGTTGAGTTGTTGATTTGTTGCCGCCAGTAGTTTATTATTATTATTATTATTATTATTATTATTATTATTGCTATTACTATTACTATTAGCGGCTGTGGTCAGTCATAAAGCATTAAGAGCCTGAAATCTTCCAATTTCTGCCAGTTCAGATGTAAGGAGTGTAGCAATGAAGTGATTTACAAACATTAAGTATGGTGAACACATTTTGACTTGGTCTATTTTGAATGGGGTTGCAGTGCACTGGTCGAGAAAATGCTGCAATGGAGAGAAGTAATGCAGGGGAAATACGTTTTGTAACAAGTGTGTACCATTACTGCGGATAGTTAGCTTCCTTATTCGTGAAGCAGTTGTGGGTAGCACTTGCGATGAACCACGAATTCATTTGTCATTCATTCTAACACCCACCGCTTCCTCCTCTCACACACATGGACATAAACTAAATATCATTCATCTTACATCATTTTAAAAAATAAAAGTATTCCAAAAAATGTCTTCCATTCCACAGCAACTGACGGCAAGGGGGAGAGAGGGGAGGTGGGTATTAGATAATGTCTGATTGCACTCAGGGGTAATGGGCTAAGAAAGGTTGGGAACCACTGCCCAAAATAAATATGTGTTTGCTACTTCGCTCAATCCTGCTCCCTACTACACCTTGTGGCAGGGGCTAACAGCATATTTGTTCCATTGCAAGAGTGGTGTGAGCGCAGGTATTTGGTTATCACGGTATTTTTGAACTGTGTTGGTTTTAATGCTATGCAGAACAGTGTGACTGAAATGCCTCATATCCTCAGATAAAAGTGTGACTCAAACTGTTCCGGAAAAACGCATGTAAAACGATGTAAATGCTGGTATATAATGGTCTTATGTGTAATAAGAACTTTGCAAATGCACCCCAGCTTAACTATGAATGTAAATGTCGCAAAGAAATGCTCATTAAACAGTGTATCTACGTGTAATAGGGCTACTGCATTCTGGGATGCAGTACACCCTCTGTATTTTAGAATGAAAGAAATGTTCTGTCTGGTTAGCGTGTCTGAATATAGGAAGTGAGTAGTTTTGGCAGTGACTTTAACGTAATATATCCTTGATATACTATCATATGTTATGTGTAGCGCCCAGATTTCCCACCATTAAACACGGAATCAGCATAAATGTGGGTCAGTTACACTAGGTGGTAGCTGGTACCCCAATCACTATAGAGTACAGAACACAAATGACACTATTTGCCAGGTTGTGCCCATGTTTCCAGCAATCATAATTGGATTATTATTGCTTCATTGGTTCACAGGCGTCGCGTCGGGTAATGCTGTGAGAGCTGTTCCGAATTTCCACGAGAAATCTGCTCATCATCTTCAGGTGCTTACTGTCGTGTTGCTGCAGTGGCTCGCCAATATATACGCTAACTCGTTAGAAAGCGAGCCATTGCAGCTACAAGTCAGTAAGCAGCTGTCTAGTCGAAATATTGTGCAACTTCCACTGCATTATTCGGCACAACGCTTCTGAACCAATGAAGCAGTTACTACGTCGGGAAAATGTTAAATAGCACATATGGATTATTATTTTTCGAAAATCATGCAGACCGATTTTGCTGCATCGTGATTAAGTCACACTCTACTTCCCTAATTACCTGTGGTCTGCAGAGCTCAAATGTAGACCTCAGATAAGAGAGCAACTATCAGCCATTTTCTTCCACCAATTTTTTCCCTAGACACCCTTCTTGTGACACCACATACTGGTCCATTCGACTGCCTGAAAAGAGAGGGCAGGGAGAGGAAGGTAGTGGGAATTCCCCCACAGAGGGGGCAGTACTCTTATCAGTGGCCTTGAAACGTCCCCTTAGAACAATTTATACAAGACTATGGTTAAACTGACACACAATATTTTTAGCGCAACGCAATCTGACTATCAAAGATCCCTGCAAAAGAATGGCCCTGAGTAACATTAAACTATACCTTTCAGAAATCACTTACCTCACAAAAATCTTCATTACTCGAACTACTGCAATGCAGCGAGCGCCACTACTGCCAGCTAAATAAAAGGTTCAGACTACGGAAGGCACTAACTACTGATAGGGATAGTTAGCAAATGAAAGATATTAATAGAGAACAAACAATGTATTTACCTTAATAGTCATAATATATATAGCAGTTCATGACAAATTACAAAACTCCGCCATCTCTCTCCCCACATCCACCACTGCTGGCGGCTCACCTCCAACTGCGCAACGTTACACGCTGTACACATCCAGCTGCCGCTGCCCAACACTACAATGGCAGACAACAATGCAAACTAGCCACAGACTGCACACAGCACAGCTAGTGATTTTCATATAGAGCGCTACGTAACGTTGCCAATAAGAAAACATAAACAGCCTACTTACAGCCTGTCGGTCAAAGAGGCCCAGTTGCCTCAGGTGTAATATGATACGCCCATACGCCCCAACACATAGAGAGGCAGTGCCCTTATCAGTGACACATCAGTCAAAGTGGCCTGGAACACACATAGCTCAACTACTAAAGATAACCACATTAACTCCATTAGCAAGAGATTCGGTGTAGGGACTCAAGAAGTAATTTGGTCCTTTCAAAGGACACTGGATGCCATCATTTTGGCACTAGATCTTGCCCTCCATTGATCGCAAAACATTTATTACACAGAACAAAGGGATTTCCCTCAACATAGAGATGCAATTAATTACAGGCTTGCTTAATGAGATTTACCTACAAAGAGGTACATAGAAAACCATTTTGAATGAAGCAAAAGTAGTTGCTGAAGCAGTTGGCATTTCACCAGAGTTTATCAAAAGACGAAAAGACCCCTGAACAACTTCACCTGGAATCATCAAGTAAAGTAAAAATCTTCTGTTGTCCTTCCTGTTTCCGATTTTGTCATGGCAGATTTGAGAACAAGATTTGCGAGCTGTGAATAAGTTTGTTGTTTGTTTTCACCAAGTTTGGCTTTCACGGACTAGAAGATTATAAATTGAATGATAGAAACAGCAGTCTTGTCTCAAAGTATCCTTCAGACTTAGCATATTCAGACAGCTTGGTTGAAGAAATTCTACACATGAAAAACGTTCGTACTACATTCTCCCAAACAGTAAAAGGCCCAGTGAACCTTCGGAACTCCATATATGAGAAATACCTTCAAGCAATTTACTTGAACCCGTATACAGCAATTCGACTTTTTTGTACAATTCAGTAACAGTGTCTGTGGCTGAATGTTCTTTTAGTAAAGTGGGAACTTTTCAAAAACTTGACGAAGGAATAACACAGGCCAAAGTTGTCTTAACCATTCAGCAATTTTGGCAGTTGAGGATGAACTGGCCAAGAGTCTTGACTTTTCGATGTAATTTATCATTGTAGTCAGAAGAAACCTCATCAGACTATTATTAAATAGTCTTACCTTCTAGCCAGTGTCTATAGATCCTAACTTTTTTTTATATTTTTATTTACCTCTTAGTGTGTTAAATACATATACTTTTTGTAGTCATTTTAGGTAAAATCTTTTTGCATATAAAATTTATTTTGGACTTATAAAATAGTTGCCACAATTATGCCGCATATTTTCATGTTAAATTTCATTATAAAAGGAGTCTCTTGGACATGACCATGCATTTATAATGTAGAACGCTAGTGTAAAATAAGGGTCTGGGCGTCTCTGAGACAGGGTCCAGCGTACGTAGCCGAATGTGGAGCCTTAGTTCAATATAATAGCCGCCTATGTATCTGCTGTACCAAACTCCTTTCACTCTTTCATTTGCCTTAAACTTGAATGAACGCTTTAATTATACAAAAAAGTATATATACGTACGGCATGGGGGGAGAGGGAAGGACGGTTAGAATGTGACTATAATGGGTGCGTGTGTAATGCGGTGTCAAGTTTGTGTTGTACGATTATAAGAGGAGAAGATGGAGCCCCACCACTCGGATACCTCACCATCGACAGTGTCACAGGCTCTAACTTCTGAGACACTGCTGACGGGGTTCGGACTTTAGAACAGGGCACTGACACCATGTGTTGTGATCAAAAATCTTACGGCACCACATCTACTTCTCTTGGTGTCCATATGTTAGTGGCGAAAAGTCTTACCAACAGAAGGAACGCCACCGTGGCACGACATCGGCTACTAAAGCTGTAGGCATCCGCCGTCTATAAACACGATGTGTGGCCTGAAAAGAATTGGGGCATCACACCCTTTGACACACGTCAGTTACGACCAAGAGTGAGACAGGGATAAAGTGTCTCACCTATATCATTCAGTCTCTGTAGAGAGAAACCAATAACAGAAATTAGGAAACTGGACTGAAGTTCAGGAAGAACAAGTAAAATCTTTAAAGTTTTTCGATAACATTGTAATTCTGTGGGACATACTAAAGGAATAGGAATATCATTTGAACAGAATGGATAGTGTCTTGAAAACAGGCTTTCAAGTAAACATCAACAAAACACAAACAATGGAATCGAAATAGATCATGTGATGTGAGTTAGAACAGAACATAAGGCAGGTAGGAGACGAGTTTTGCAAGGTGGGCAGCAAGATAACTGCCACTGGAAGAATAGGCAGAGATATGTTAACACAGAATGTAAATGTAGGTGTTAGGAAATATTTTCAGAAAGTTTTTACCTGAAGTGCAGCTCTATACGTGGACGGTGACACAGAACAGACAAAGTGAGACTAGAGCGTTTTGAGAAATAATGCTACAAAAGAATGCTGTAAGATGAGCAGGTGGGACTACTAATAATAACGCACCGAAGCGAACTGAGGAGAAAAGAAATTTGCGGAACATGTAGGCTAAAGATGAAGGCTAAAGACGGAGGCTACAGATGAAGTTGCTCAGTAGAGGACATTGTGAGGCGTCAAAGAGTACCTAATTTGGTAACGGAGGGAAATGTGTGGGGTAAAAATTGTAGAGCGTGACCGAGTGCCGACTGCAGTAAAGGAGTTCGAGTGGCCGTAGGGTACCGTAATTATGTAGAGATGAAGAGACTTGTGCAGGAAAAACTAGCGTGGTGAGTAATATCAGACCAGTTTAAGGATCGAAAAAACAACACATCCTTCCGAGAAACATCTAGTGATGCTATAACTCGTCATCGGCTTCAGATAACTGTCAGCAGCTGCACATACAGACAGCTGATGCTTGTGTCGTAATCCACAAGTTTTCAAACATACTTCGTTACGGTAAATAATTGGGATCAATGTTTCGTGTCGAAAGTGTTTTCTTTTTCCTTCAATACTTTTCTGTTAGCAGAAGAGCCAACAACGTTTTACGAATGGAGGCCGAAATGCACGCGTTTTAGCTCACGCAGGCTGGCTTGAGGAGGGAAGAACCATACTGACGTGAGGTCTGGAACATGACAAGGAATGAGAATTCAGAAAGCAGACGTAATTAGTTTCATACTTAACTTTAATCCATTAATGATGAACGTCGCTCTTGACGGTGCATGACTCACAATATTACCTGTTCGGAATACATTCTTGAAGTAATTATAGTAACAGAATATGGCGCCTTGCTAAATCGTAGCAAATGACGTAGCTGAAGGCTATGCTAAACTGTCGTCTCTGCAAATGAGAGCATATGTAGACAGTGAACCATCGCTAGCAAAGTCGGCTGTACAACTGGGGCGAGTGCTTGGGAGTCTCTTTAGACTAGACCTGCCGTGTGGCGGCGCTCGGTCTGCAATCACTGATAGTGGCGACACGCGGGTCCGACGTATACTAACGGACCGCCGCCGATTTAAAGGCTACCACCCAGCAAGTGTGGTGTCTGGCGATGACACCACAAATACATTCTAGATATTAATAGAATCACAGCGGCGTCGCCATGTACACCCCGAGTAATATGGCTGACAAGTCTGTTATGCAAGGCTTCGAGGCGCTCTATGACTGGGCAGTAGATCCAGAAGGATATATACAAGGTTTGCATCGCTGTGAAAGCATATGTGGTAATATCTGGTGGAGTCACTACCTTTTAAGGATTATACGTCCTTATAGGAGCACAAAATTTTCAAGTTTCCGGTTTTAATATAGATCCCGAAACGATGCCTCAGTGGAAGTAACTGATAGATACAGAAAAAAACACGCGCGTTGCGTCGGATCGGCTAAGCAATTACACGTACAAAGAAATGTCATCAACGTGGAATCTCAGTTCGAATTAGGAGGATGGCGTCGTCTCTCTCCGGCGTTTTTAACTACGTCATCCGAAAGCAGGTGTGGAATCAAGTTTGCGTTTTCACGGGAGGACACTCTGCTCTCATAATTTTCTTTCGGAGTAATCACATTTGGCCGGGCTCAGAAAACATTTTTCCGTCCGTCACAAGGTTTTTACTTTTCCACCGGTGGCCTCTATCTGGAACACAGAGGCTTCTCCCACGTGTGGTGGACCCGGCGCTAGTGGTTCTGCTCACGTACAGAGCCGAAATGAATCTTGCTTCATGTGTGCGTACGCGTGTGCGTATGTGTGTGTGAGAGAGAGAGAGAGAGAGAGAGAGAGAGAGAGAGAGAGAGCGCATGCAGCCACGCACAGGACGCCGGGGGCCCGCAATTTGTCACCCCCTCTGCTTTATTACGTGCAGCCAGGGGGCTCTGCGTGGTGGGCACGCGGCAAAACAAACAGGCCCGAATCGAATTTGATGGCTCACACGATTTCCAGGGATTAAATTACGACGGCGCGGTGACGAGGGCAGCCAGATCCGAGGGCAGGGCGCGGCCGCCTCCTATATCAGTGGCACGTCTGCAAAATATTGATGCAGCGGATTATGTCGGCGCCGCGCCGGCCGGGCTGTGAGAGGGAGGGAGGGAGGGGGGGGGGGAGCGGCCCGGCGCGCGCCGAGATTGCCCACCGTGAAGCCCCGCCTCGGGCGGTAGGCGGCTGGCCGTGTCGAGGTGACCCGCTGCTCCACACGGCCTGGCCGTGGGGCCTGCGACCCATCTGACACTTGTCGGTTACTCACACACTACAGTCGAAACGAGTCCACTGAAGAAGACGACGGTCCCTTAAAACTATATATCCTTAGGAGAAGCAACTACACAAAACTATTTCACCTGGTGCGGAATGTGCAGGGTGAACCATTTTATTTCGTAATAGGGAATAACTCGTGATGGAGGTGAGATACAGGGAAAACGTTTCAGGCAAAAGCTGTAGATGACAAAGAGAGTCACGCATTGCAAAAAGGCCGTGGCCTTGAACGTGATTTTCTACGTGATTTGGATGTTAAAGTAATTTCTTAAAATGGCGACCCTAATATATTATTCAAGGTTTTAAATGAGTGCCAAATTTTACGCACAAAATGATGCATTATTCAAGGCCATGGATAGTTCAGCGAAGGTCAAATAAGCACATACGATTTTAGTTCTAGAAGGGATTAACTTAGACTAGAGGAGGGTAAAGCAAAATATAATGTTACATACTAATTGGAAGGGGCATGCCGAAGAATGGGAATTGTGAAGCAATGATCTACTTATTATTTCTGTTTGTTCTTTCACGCAAATACAACAATAATATTTATACACGACGATGTATTTATTTTTGCCAATAAATACGTTAATTAAAACTTAAAGTTCAAGTTACAAATAGGGGTTTCCATAAAACTAAACGCAACCTCCGAATGATATTCAAGCTTCTTCATCTCCCAGTACCTGCTGCAACCTACAGCCTTCCGAATCTGCTTAGTGTATTCATATCTTGGTCTCCCTCTCCGATATTTACCCTCCACGGTGTCCTCCAACACTAAATTGGTGATCCCTTGATGCCTCAGAACATGTCCTACCAACCGATCCCTTCTTCTAGTAAAGTTGTGCCACAAACTTCTCTTCTCCCCAGTCCTATTCAATGCCTCCTCATTAGTTATGTGATCTACCCATCTAATCTTCAGCATTCTTCTGTAGCACCACATTTCGAAAGCTTCTATTCTCCTCTTGTCTAAACTACTTATCGTCTATGTTTCACTTCCATACATCGCTACACTCCATACAAATACTTTCAGAAACGACTTCCTGGCGCTTAAATCTATACTCGATGTTAACAAATTTCTCTCCTTCAGAAACGCTTTCCTTGCCATTGCCAGTCTGCACTTTATATCCTCTCTACTTCGACCATCATCAGTTATTTCGCTTCCCAAATAGCAAAACTCCTTTACTACTTTAAGTGTCTCATTTCCTAATCTAATTCCCTCAGCATCACCCGACTTTATTCGATTACATTCCATTATCCTCGTTTTGCTTTTGTTGATGTTCATCTTATACCCTCCTTTCAAGACACTGTCCATTCCGTTCAACTGCTCTTCCAAGTCTTTTGCTGTCTCTGACAGAATTACAATGTCATCGGCTAACCTCAGTTTTTATTTCTTCTCCTTGGATTTTAATACCTACTCCGAATTTTTCTTTTGTTTCCTTTACTGCTTGCTCAATATACAGATTGAATAACATCGGGGGGAGGCTACAGCCCTGTCTCACTCCCTTCCCATCCACTGCTTCCCTTTCATGTCCCTCGACTCTTATAACTGCCATCTGGTTTCTGTACAAATTGTAAATAGCCTTTCGCTCCCTGTATTTTACCCCTGCCACCTTCAGAATTTGAAAGAGAGTATTCCAGTCAACATTGCCAAAACCTTTCTCTAAGTCTACAAATGCTAGAAAGGTAGTTTTGCCGGTCCTTAATCTAGCTTCTAAGATAAGTCATAGGGTCAGTATAGCCTCTGGTGTTCCGATATTTCTACGGAATCCAAACTGATCTTCCCCGTGGTCGGCTTCTACCAATTTTTCTATTCGTCTGTGAAGAATTCGCGTTAGTATTTTGCAGCTGTGACTTATTAAACTAATAGTTCGGTAATTTTCACATCTGTCAACACCTGATTTCTTTGGGATTGGAATTATTATATTCTTCTTGAAGTCTGAGGGAATTTCGCCTGTCTCATACATCTTGCTCACCAGATGGTAGAATTTTGTCAGGACTGGCTCTCCCAAGGCTATCAGTAGTTCTAATGGAATGTTGTCTACTCCCGGGGCCTTGTTTCGACTCAGGTCTTTCAGTGCTCTGTCGAACTCTTCACGCAGTATCGTATCTCCCATTTCATCTTCATCTACATCTTCTTCCACTTCCATAATATTGTCCTCGAGAACATCGCCCCTGTATAGACCCTCTATATAATCCTTTATCTTTCTGCTTTCGCTTCTTTGCTTAGAACTGGGTTTACATCTGAGCTCTTGATATTCATACAAGTGGTTCTCTTTTCTCCAAAGGTCTCTTTAATTTTCCTGTAGGCAGTATCTATCTTACCCCTAGTGAGATAAGCCTCTACATTCTTACATTTGTCCTCTAGCCATCCCTGCTTAGCCATTTTGCACTTCCTGTCGATCTCATTTTGGAGACGTTTGTATTCCTTTTTGCCTGCTTCATTTACTGCATTTTTATATTTTCTCCTTTCATCAATTAAATTCAATATTTCTTCTGTTACCCAAGGGTTTCTATTAGCCCACGTCTTTTTACCTACTTGATCCTCTGCTACCTTTGTGAGGCACACCCATGCCTTGCTCATACTGTGGCATCAAGCAGTCAAGCCTGCAAGATGAGTGGTCTGCCAAGCGAGTAGACTCATTCTAATTTATCGAGTAACATGAACTCTAATACTCACAATTAAGTTACAAGTTATTCTCCTGTTTGAATATTACGCAACGGATACGGAAACGCACATCTGACTATTAGTAATTTACACAACTCTGATTGTTCACTACGCACTGGCAATACCACATTTTCTTTCTTATTCAACGGCTTTGATCAACACGTGGCCATCGCACTGAATATGAATGGCGCACACATTATAAATTCTGGGTATCGTGACAACATACTATTCGAAGGACAAGGCCACCAATCTTTTTCTTTTCACTATCTTATTTATTCCGATAAATTCTATAACCTAAACACACAATTCTATAACCTACAACAATAACACATGAGAAATTCCGCCCAGTGGGCATGGCTTTACATTGGTGATTCTCTATCTTATGGTCTCGTAATTATTTAACGCTACAGTGCACTTTCTGGATAGGATGGTGGATCTTTTTCTATATCTCACACTTCGACTCTCACACCCATCATTACGAAAATTTCCTCCAGACCGAGCGGTACAAAAAGGAACATGCGTAACCCACTGCCTCTGAAACTATCTTGTTACTCTCCCATGCCAACCACACATACGTCCATTTCTTGAAAAACGTCACACTGGCAACATACAATACAAAGAATAGTCACAACGTTATAATCACATCATTTTCAGCTTTCCCATTTCAATTAGTATTTATCCCAGTTTCACACGACACTGCCCCACTTCGTAATTTATCTTTCCTACTATGAACTCTAGAGGATATATAAACGTCTTCCTGTGCAATGCAAGCCAAGTGGCGTTGCTGGACTCACCTTGCTTCTCTCTCACAGTACTATAGTTTGAATCAGGCGTCATACGGAAACATAACGCGCAAAGTAATATTAAGAACATATTCATCACACACGCGAGTCCTCAACTGATACCATGGACGAGTACTTCTCTTTATCCTTTGTCTCATACACAGACTGAGACTCACACAGTACTCACCACGTGGAAGTACTCGTCTCTAATTTCAAGTCCTGCACACGCCATTTCTTAAATATTTCCAACTTAGAGTACACACGTTAGTAATTCAGCTTAACTTACCACTCGGAAGTATTTCAACTTATTGCTACACGTCGTTTCATTGTGACCGTTGGTCACTTCCGAAGATTACTACGATCCCCTTAATAATACCTGTCTGACATTTAATTCTCCCCACAAAAGTTCCTGAAATAGAGAAATTATTATTCCAAACTACTCTTAAGTATTTCACATGCATACCATGTCTCCACTCTTTTGTCTTTACGGAGCACACCTAAGACAGGTCTTACCAACACTAGATCCAGCGGCAGAGTCCTGAAGCATGGCCGTTCTTCAGGTCATCTCGCACCTCCGTTGAGGTGGGGGAAGACCATGCTACCCATTGGTCAGCCACATTTCAGGCGCTCAAAGCTCTGGTAAATTTCATCTCTTTGGTTCCACGAAAGGTGAGCAAGAGATCGTCTCAAAGATGATCATATATTCACATTCACTATCTGCGGTTAGCAGACGACCATACATTCATTCATTTCACAGATCTCACCAAACTGGATGTAGGGATTTATTTTGTGGGAGTGCGCATGTGATCAATTAAATAAATAAATTGTCATTCTTTCCCACGCTGGTATCCATCTTCGCTGTATTAATTGAAATTGAGTTATTTTTACAAAAAATATGTTGTTCTGACAAGAATAATGAAGTATGTTGTAGCTATTTTCAATGTCGGGCGGTACTGTACCCTTTCACCTTCACTACTTCATCCCTCAAAACTACCCATTCTTCTTCTCCTGTATTTCTTTCCCTCATTCCTGTCAATCGTTCCCTAATGCTCTCCCTGAAGCTCTCTACAACCTCTGGTTCTTTCAGTATATCCAGGTCCCATCTCCTTAAGTTCCCACCTTTTTGCTGGTTTTTCAGTTTTAATCTACAGTTCACAAGCAATAGGTTGTGGTCAGAGTCCACATCTGCCCCTGGAAATGTCTTACAATTTAAAACCTTGTTCCTAAATCTCTGTCTTACCATTATATAATCTATCTGAAACCTGTCAGTATCTCCAGGCTTCTTCCATGTATTCAACCTTTTTTTATGATTCTTGAACCAAGTGTTAGCTATGATTAAATTGTGCTCTGTGCAAAATTCTTCCATGCGGCTTCCTCTTTCATTTCTTACCCCCAATCCATGTTCACCTACTACGTTTCCTCTCTCCCTTTTCCTACTGCCGAATTCCAGCCACCCGTGACTATTAAATTTTCGTCTCCCTTCACTATCTGAATAATTTCTTTTATTTTGTCATACATTTCTTCAGTTTCTTTAATTTCTTCGTGATCTGCAGAGCTAGTTGGCATATAAACTTGTATTACTGTAGTAGGCGTGGGCTTCGTGTCTATATTCGCCACAATAATGCGTTCACTATGCTGTTGGTATTAACTTACCCGCACTCCTGTTTTTTTATTCATTATTAAATCTACTCCTGCATTACCCCTATTTGATTTTGTATTTATAACACTGTATTCGCCTGACCAAAAGTCTTGTTCCTCCTGCCACCGAACTTCACTAATATGTTCTCACATTCATCTTAAAAACAGGTGAAGTAGTAACTTTATCCGCTCCTTGCCGCATTTTTGCAATTACATAGTTACAAGGGAAGATCAGAAAGTAACGCCCAATAATTTTATTACCAAAACGCTTAATAGCTAACAAAACAAAAGAATATAATAAATGAACTTACACCTTTTGTCTACATTTATGCATATTCACCAGCGTTCTGAACACATTTCTCCACAGTGGCACGAGTTTCAGTATGCTCAGTTAGTAGAAGTCCGTTAGAATGGATTGTAGCCATCGACGGACAACTGATCACTTCCGCGACTGTCACAAAGCACTGGTCGGCCAGGTGTTTCATCGTGCGACCAAACAGATGAACGTCCGTCAGTGCAAGGTCCAGACTGTGTGGTGGATGCTGGAGCATAGGGGCAAGCATTGTCATGAAGAAGTTTGACACCATTAGCGTTAAGGTTATGGCGCCTGACACAAAGGAACTTAACAAAAATTTTAATGTAGGCTGCACAATTCACAGTGGTTCCGTGCTCAGCAAAGTACATCAGTAACATATCCCAGAACATTGTCACAAGCACTTTCCTAGCAGTCTGAGTCACTTTCAGTTTTTTACGTTTTTGGGGAACCGGCATGTTTCTGCCCCATAGAGGTCAGCTCGGTTTCTGGCTTGCAGTGGTACGCCCACGGCGCATCACCAGTGACGATTCCTTTCAGAAAGTCACGCTCCTCCACGGCGTTACGCTTTAAATGATCCAAGCTTGTCATCATTCGCTGGCCCTTGTGGTTGTCCGTCAGGTTCTTAGGGACAAAGCGAGCACCAACTAAGAAATTTCAACGTGTCATACACAATATCGTACACCGTTCCACAGGAAATATTGAACTGCTGCTACACTCCTGGAAATTGAAATAAGAACACCGTGAATTGATTGTCTCAGGAAGGGGAAACTTTATTGACACATTCCTGGGGTCAGATACATCACATGATCACACTGACAGAACCACAGGCACATAGACACAGGCAACAGAGCATGCACAATGTCGGCATTAGTACAGTGTATATCCACCTTTCGCAGCAATGCAGGCTGCTATTCTCCCATGGAGACGATCGTAGAGATGCTGGATGTAGTCCTGTGGAACGGCTTGCCATGCCATTTCCACCTGGCGCCTCAGTTGGACCAGCATTCGTGCTGGACGTGCAGACCGCGTGAGACGACGCTTCATTCAGTCGCAAACATGCTCAATGGGGGACAGATCCGGAGATCTTGCTGGCCAGGGTAGTTGACTTACACCTTCTAGAGCGCGTTGGGTGGCACGGGATACATGCGGACGTGCATTGTCCTGTTGGAACAGCAAGTTCCCTTGCCGGTCTAGGAATGGTAGAACGATGGGTTCGATGGCGGTTTGGATGTACCGTGCACTATTCAGTGTCCCCTCGACGATCACCAGTGGTGTACGACCAGTGTAGGAGATCGCTCCCCACACCATGATGCCGGGTGTTGGCCCTGTGTGCCTCGGTCGTATGCAGTCCTGATTGTGGCGCTCACCTGCACGGCGCCAAACACGCATACGACCATCATTGGCACCAAGGCAGAAGCGACTCTCATCGCTGAAGACGACACGTCTCCATTCGTCCCTCCATTCACGCCTGCCGCGACACCACTGGAGGCGGGCTGCACGATGTTGGGGCGTGAGCGGAAGACGGCCTAACGGTGTGCGGGACCGTAGCCCAGCTTCATGGAGACGGTTGCGAATGGTCCTCGCCGATAGCCCAGGAGCAACAGTGTCCCTAATTTGCTGGGAAGTGGCGGTGCGGTCCCCTACGGCACTGCGTAGGATCCTACGGTCTTGGCGTGCATCCGTGCGTCGCTGCGGTCCGGTCCCAGGTCGACGGGCACGTGCACCTTCCGCCGACCACTGGCGACAACTTCGGTGTACTGTGGAGACCTCACGCCCCACGTGTTGAGCAATTCGGCGGTACGTCCACCCGGCCTCCCGCATGCCCACTATACGCCCTCGCTCAAAGTCCGTCAACTGCACATACGGTTCACGTCCACGCTGTCGCGGCATGCTACCAGTGTTAAAGACTGCGATGGAGCTCCGTATGCCACGGCAAACTGGCTGACACTGACGGCGGCGGTGCACAAATGCTGCGCAGCTAGCGCCATTCGACGGCCAACACCGCGGTTCCTGGTGTGTCCGCTGTACCGTGCGTGTGATCATTGCTTGTACAGCCCTCTCGCAGTGTCCGGAGCAAGTATGGTGGGTCTGACACACCGGTGTCAATGTGTTCTTTTTTCCATTTCCAGGAGTGTATAAGGTCCGCAGTAGCACACGCCGGTAGTTCAAAATTGCTGCCTCAGTGGCCCCCACGTTTTGCTGCTGTTATCGGCCGCCAGGATCGTGGTGAATTACTAAGGTTCACAAGGCCCTTCTGGAAGAATGAGCACCACCTGGAGACATTGCTGCGCTCCATACAGTCGTCGCTAACTATACTTTGTTGATCATCACAAACTGACAACAGTATCACGCACGTCATGTTTGTTTCGTAGTTCAGGCTTCTCTTACTACAGTTGCATATGAAAACAGAATAGTCTCTGTAGTATAATTTTCAATCTACATCGTCGTGAAATTTCAACAACCCAACAGCAGTACAAGGGGTGGAAAATTATTGTGCGTTGCTTTCCGATCCTCCCTCGTATTTTATACTTTAGAAGGTAAAACAATGTTCTCACTGTGTTCTCACAGTAGCATCGAAAACTTCAGGATATTCGGTCGAGAGCGAGCAAGCGAATGAGCCCCGCAGCTGTACCGTGCGTTGTCCCCAACGGCCAATGAGCCGATGGAGCGGATTTTATCTTCACTGGGAACCTATTGTTCGCGCGCAGCTTTTCAAAGGTCAAAATTAAAGTAATTGAATACGCAGTCCTGCATGCATTACTTACAATTCCTTCTGCAAAAGTTATTTGCCGAGTCATCGTAGTCGCCGCAGACGCAGTAGTTTCTCGGAAATTATTTGCAATCCATAATTTTCCTTCGGCATTCGTTTTAATGCCTACTGCGAAAATATTCACAAATACAATACATTTACCATCATTTCGGTTTATTTGCAGTGCAAGTGAAGTAAAAATCGTAAATAAAATACTTTCTCTATGTCGCCTCTACCTGACGAGTCTCGGATTCCCGTTCTCAAATCTTTCCGATGCGGAAACCTCAGCATAGAAACTTAAGTAAGATAAACGCTTCAGAAATCACCTGATCCGCGTCAAAATGCTACTGCATACGCCATTAATGTGGATAAAATTCGCTGATGCCGAGAACGCACAGTTCCCTTGTTAGGTGGGTGAAATACGCACATGGTTAGTCTGAGACGCAAGTGCCTTAAGGGGCTCCGGAACGCCCTATACTTGCAATGTTAAAATAACGCTTATAAATTACATCTTTCCTCACGAAGTATTTGAGGTAGGAGGTTGAACTTTTTACAGATTATTTATTGGAATTTGGGCTACAACTTAACACAGGCATTTTACAAAATTTTAGTTCAGTTATTAAAGATGATTTTTTTTCAATTGTAATGAAAATTCACAACATTTTTTTGCAATTTTTTATTTATATATTCAAAAATATACAGTTTTTTGGAAAAAGGCTGTGTTAAATTATGCAGAAGGTACTGTGTAACATTTACTGAAAGTTTGAAACAAATATGTTTGGAAGATCCTTAGAAAACATGTAATTAGTATGAGAAAATAAAAGTTTTGGGAATCGAGCGACAGAGATTGGATTAACTTTTTAGTGCATTCCAGGTCCATAGGATGGATTATCTTCATCCTCTGCAAACTCCTCCTCCAGCATCCTCTTGTTCCTCCTCCTGTTTACTCTTGCTTGTATTTCTAGACTCTTTACAGCCCTGTCTGCAGCCCGAAGGCGTTCCTTGTCTAAAGCAAGCATCGCTCGTACCATGTTAGAACCTATCTTCATTCCCATATTTCTAAATACCTTGCACCTTACAATGTTGCCATCATTGAAAGTCGCAACAGCACCATACACACCAAAGTGAAGTGTTTCTATTCCAACAAATACAGTCTTGGGGATTCTCGACCATATAACACTATTTACACTTTCATTGGGGTTTTGAGTTTTTCCGTGAATACACTTTTTCAACTGTTCAGGTGCTGCTAAGTCTCTGAAAATAGGTTTTATCACCTCCATTATTGCATGAGGCAGACTATGCTTGTGAGTGTACACTTCACCAGTTAGCAATCCTTTGTTATATTTATACCAACTGTCTTCTTCTTTGGGACACAAGCTATGTTGGGGATTTTCATCGGTTGAAGAAGTATGAAAAAAAAGAGCCCAAACAGCCTTCTTCATTTCGTCGACACTTTGTGTATTTTGCCTAATAGCCTTTATTTTTACTCATCATTATACTTCAACAAAACAGAGACTCAAGAAACAGAATTAATTACGAATATTTTCGAGATAACGACAGAGTAAATAAACATGAAACAATCGACAATCACACCAGCGATATATATTGAACCATCACAGGTTAGCCACAACACATACTTTATCTCACATCACTAAAATGTACCTGATGAACACGGACGTTAATAATAACACCATTTTACAGCAGTTTAACAGCGCCACAGTGGGTCACGCCCATGTAGAACACATTTCAAAAAAAATTTAAAAATAGTTGTAGTCTTCGGAATTGAATAAATTATATATCTATTAAAAGGTATTAGTCTGCAGATTCAGAAAACGCAAAAAAGTAAAAATTGAACTTTTCATGATTTCGAGCCTTTCCGGAGCCCCTTAAGGCATTTTGTCGGACCATAACTGCAGGTTCTTTGACTGCTCGGAACGGTGGCACATAGGAACAATAAACAATAACTCACAAAATTTAAATTCACCTTATTACATTACTTAAATTATCTTTAACGCCCTTAGTTGCCATATGAGTATCGGATAATTTACAACTGTCATTGACTAGCAGAGCATCACTTGATACACTTAGTAACAAATTATTTTCTTTCAGTACGAGGGGGCATGAGCCAGAAGTCCCTCAGCAGGTACGACCCACTGAACGTTGTTTGCGAGAATCACTCGCACAGCCAGCATATAACAATCAGCATTTATGGCCTTCAATCCATCTCTCTCCATGTTCTCCATTGCCTTCACTTTGGCCCCTCAGGTACACGTTCTCTATGGGTTACACAGTTATACAGGGTGAAAAGTATTTAAACCGACAAACTCTGGGAGGTTGTAGGGGACATCAAAACAAATATTCTTCCCTAATGTCATTTTTTCCCATGAGGATTATTTAAACCGGTGGAGGCTGTATTACGCTCTTCAGTTGTTAGAGGCCGTATTACGATTTTCAGGTGTTAGAGGGCGTATTACGCTCTTCAGTTGTAGGCAACTGCATTGTCTCTGTTTACTAATGGAGCGATACACCTGGAGTGAGTACACCGATATGGTTGGAGCGTACTGCGTAGCGTACCACAACGGACGAGCTGCACAGCGGGTTTATCAACAACAATATCCTAATCGCCGTATCCTGCATCATACGATCTTTGCTGCTGTGTACCAACGTCTGCGTGAGACCGGGTCATTTAGCAGATTACCTGGACAGGGGCGCCGTCGCTCGGTAAGAACGCTGCAGTTTGAGGAAGTTGTCTTGTAGCATGTGGAGCGGGACCCTTCAATCAGAACTCGCGTAATTACACATAACATTGGGACGAATCAGACGAATGTAAGAACAGTCCTTCGAGAGCAATTGTTACTTCCAATTCACTTACAGCGTGTCCACAACCTGGAACCACTTGATTATCCACCCAGAGCCCAGTTTTCGCAGTGGTACCTGGAGCATTGTGAAATGCATCATACATTTCCATCATCTGTGTTGTTTACCGATGAAACAACGTTCGGGCGTGATAGAGACTTCAACATGCACAATTCACATGTTTGGAGTGAGGATACCCACATGCCACAGTTACTAGGCCACACCAAGTGCGGTTCTTCGTTAATGTGTGGGTCGGTGTTGTTGGGAACTGTTTAATTCGGCCGTATCTCTTACTTAGGCCATTAAATGGCTGGCACTATTACAATTTTCTTGCCAGAGCATTGCCAGAATTGCTGGAAGACATCCCACTCCATACAAGACAACGCATGTGGTTTCAACATGACGGGGCGCGGCACATTTCAGTCATCGTGTGCGTCGATTCCTGGACCGACGGTTCCCAGAAACGTGGATTGGCAGAGGTGGTCCTGTACCATGGCCTGCTCGATCCCCAGATATGTCCCCTCTGGACTTTTATGTGAGGAGAGAGATGCGCACCCTTGTTTACGCAACTCCTGTTGCATCAGAAGAGGATCTGGTTGCCCGGATAATAGCAGCAGCAGGAACAATTCGGGATACTCCTGGGGTTTTTGCCCGTGTCAGACAGAACATGATCCGACGGTGTAACCTTTGTTTACGTGTCAATGGAGGCATTTTTGAAAATATACTGTAATTGAAATTGGGTTGTGTTAGTGTGATGTCTCTTGGTCATAAAAAATGGATAAGTGTTTGTTGGTTCAATTAATTTGCCGCCAGAGAAATCTTCCTCTGCCGGTTTTAACACTCCTCATAGGAAAAAATGACGTTAGGGAAAAATATTTGTTCTGATGTTCCCTTCAGCCTCCCAGAGTTTGTCGGTTTAAACACTTTCCACCCTGTATAAACATTCTAACCACAATTTCCTCACGTAAAAAGTCGTTACTACACACAAAAAATGTAGTACTGGGGAACTCCAAACCACTCAAACTGTCACCATCTCACTATCCTACATTATGATGATGACCGTTGTAGCTGAGGATACGAACTGGGGTGAACTCTGTCATGCACCACACTATACTGACCTCAGTGCAAGGCCGCTGCAGTGTTGTGGGAAGGTCTTCAGGAGTTTTCGGTCTTCAGGAGTGCCTCCTATACATTATGGCGGATTGAAGCAAGCCCTCGATTACGTATGTGGTACTGATAAGCAATGCCGACTTCGGCGTGGCACCGCTTTTTCTGCGCGATACCACAACTAGGCTTGTGGGTTACGATATGGACTAGTACTGACAACTTCATAAAACACTGAAGCGCCAAGGAACTGGTATAGGCATGCGTATCAAGTACAGAGATACACTCCTGGAAATTGAAATAAGAACACCGTGAATTCATTGTCCCAGGAAGGGGAAACTTTATTGACACATTCCTGGGGTCAGATACATCACATGATCACACTGACAGAACCACAGGCACATAGACACAGGCAACAGAGCATGCACAATGTCGGCAGTAGTACAGTGTATATCCACCTTTCGCAGCAATGCAGGCTGCTATTCTCCCATGGAGACGATCGTAGAGATGCTGGATGTAGTCCTGTGGAACGGCTTGCCATGCCATTTCCACCTGGCGCCTCAGTTGGACCAGCGTTCGTGCTGGACGTGCAGACCGCGTGAGACGACGCTTCATCCAGTCCCAAACATGCTCAATGGGGGACAGATCCGGAGATCTTGCTGGCCAGGGTAGTTGACTTACACCTTCTAGAGCACGTTGGGTGGCACGGGATACATGCGGACGTGCATTGTCCTGTTGGAACAGCAAGTTCCCTTGCCGGTCTAGGTATGGTAGAACGATGGGTTTGATGACGGTTTTGATGTACCGTGCACTATTCAGTGTCCCCTCGACGATCGCCAGTGGTGTACGGCCAGTGTAGGAGATCGCTCCCCACACCATGATGCCGGGTGTTGGCCCTGTGTGCCTCGGTCGTATGCAGTCCTGATTGTGGCGCTCACCTGCACGGCACCAAACACGCATACGGCCATCATTGGCACCAAGGCAGAAGCGACTCTCATCGCTGAAGACGACACGTCTCCATTCGTCCCTCCATTCACGCCTGTCGCGACAGCACTGGAGGCGGGCTGCACGATGTTGGGGCGTGAGCGGAAGACGGCCTAACGGTGTGCGGGACCGTAGCCCAGCTTCATGGAGACGGTTGCGAATGGTCCTCGCCGATACCCCAGGAGCAACAGTGTCCCTAATTTGCTGGGAAGTGGCGGTGCGGTCCCCTACGGCACTGCGTAGGATCCTACGGTCTTGGCGTGCATCCGTGCGTCGCTGCGGTCCGGTCCCAGGTCGACGGGCACGTGCACCTTCCACCGACCACTGGCGACAACATCGATGTACTGTGGATACCTCACGCCCCACGTGTTGAGCAATTCGGCGGTACGTCCACCCGGCCTCCCGCATGCCCACTGTACGCCCTCGCTCAAAGTCCGTCAACTGCACATACGGTTCACGTCCACGCTGTCGCGGCATGCTACCAGTGTTAAAGACTGCGATGGAGCTCCGTATGCCACGGCCAACACCGCGGTTCCTGGTGTGTCCGCTGTGCCGTGCGTGTGATCATTGCTTGTACAGCCCTCTCTCAGTGTCCGGAGCAAGTATGGTGGGTCTGACACACCGGTGTCAATGTGTTCTTTTTTCCATTTTCAGGAGTGTATATAACCACGCAGAATACGGTGCTGCGGTCGGCAAAGACAGCAAGTGTCTGGCGCAGTTGTTAAGTCGGTTACTGCTGCTATAATGGCAGGTTCTCAAGATTTAAGTGAGATTGAACGTGCTGTTATAGTAGGCGCAGGGACGATGGGCCACAGCATCTCCGAGGTAGCGATGAAGAGGGGATTTTCCCGGACGACCATTTCATGAGTGTACCGTGAATATCAGGAATCCGGTAAAACGTCAAGTCTCCGACACTGGAGGGGCCGGAGAAAGATCCTACAAAAACGGGACCAACGACGACTGAAGAGAATCGTTCAACGTGATAGAAGTGCAACCCTTCCGCTAATCGCCGCAGATTTCAATGTTGGGCCGTCAAGAAATGTCAGCGTGTGAACCACTCAAGAAATATCATCGATATGGGCTTTCGGAGCCATAGACCCACTCGTGTACCCATGATGACTGCACGACACGAAGCTTTACGCCTCGCCTGGGCCCGTGAACACCATGGGACTCTAAAGGACTGAAACACGTTGTCTGGTCGGACAAGTCCCGTTTCAAATTGTATCGAGCGGATGGACGTGTGCGGGTATGGAGAAAATCTCACGATTACATGGACCTTGCATATCAGCAGGGGACTGTTCAAGCTGGTGTGGGGCGAGTGCAGTTGGAGTGATATGGGACACCTGAAACGTCTAGATACTACTGTGACGGGTGACACGTACATAAGCATCCTGTCTGATCACCTGCATCCATTCACGTCCATTGTGGATTCCGACAGACTTGGGCAATTCCAGCAGGAC
This sequence comes from Schistocerca cancellata, assembly GCF_023864275.1. Lineage (NCBI taxonomy): Eukaryota > Metazoa > Arthropoda > Insecta > Orthoptera > Acrididae > Schistocerca > Schistocerca cancellata. The sequence goes on along the minus strand of NC_064631.1, from coordinate 66,753,243 downwards.
AGTGAGACACACCACACATCCACAATTGTGACACAGTGGCTGTGGGAGCACTCTTCTGAGTTTAAACACTTCTGCTGATCACTTGAGTCCCCAGACATGAATATTTCTGAGCATATCTGGGATGCCTTGCAACATGCTGTTCAGAAGAGATCTCCATCCCCTCGTACTTTTACTCATTTATGGACAGCCCTGCAGGATTCATGGTGTCAGTTCCCTCCAGCACTACTTCAGACATTAGTCGAGTTTTCACCACGTTGTTCTGCGGCAAGTCTGCTTGCTCACTGCAGCCCATCACGATCTTAGGCAGGTGTACCAGTTTCTGTTGTTCTTCCGTGTATTTTAATCGCGAAGCGTTTCCTTCAGAGATGATATCGAGGTCCTTACGTCTACCGCTCTATGCTGTCTGTATAACGAGCAATCTTATTTGGTGTAGGTCTTTCGAAACACTTTTCATCCTACATGTTCAAGTTCATTCTGTTTCCCGGAAGACTTTTTGAATGGTTAGCAAGTTAAGCAATTAGCAGATCTTAGGAACGGACACACAAAAGGATATTTTCCAAGTTCACTGCTCACTCATTTCAGCATTTTAACACTATTTTTTGGCCAGCCGCTTTCTGGCATACGACCAGTGCTAGCTGCCCATTGTAGACTTTGAGATTTACTACCGTTCCTATGTTCGGCTCACTTTACACGGAGTAGACCTCACAGGTGTGACCGATTGTCCGTTCTCCACTTTCTACATCAATGACGGTTCCACATATCGTACGAAGGACCTTCCTTTGAAACACAAACAGACTGCTGGAGACTTGTTCACGCAGAAAATAAAGAGAAAAACATTAGATTGATGTGCTGAAACATTTACGAAACTTAATGGTAGGAATGCTTTGTCGTACAGTTTTATGACACATGCGAAACGAAATGTGGTCACAGTCTAAAGCTGTCTCTACATGGGACGCGAAAGAGGCCGTGGACCTGGCGCAGGTCGAGTTTTGTGACGTGCCAGTGTGGAGTTCCACATTCCAGGACGTGCGAACCCTGAAAGGCTGTATCAGTTACGTCACACTGCTCTTTGGTAGAGGTGAACGGGGCATGTGACATAAAAGATAACTTTCTACGTCACAAGCAAAACGTAGAAGAGGCAGTTGAAGCCCGGAATTGGTTTTTTTATATAACAACTTACGTAATATGAATACATGTTGTTACAAAGAACTAGCACATTGAGGGTCTTTCGAAAACTAATCGGTTTTGGAGCCATTGGTTGTTACGAAATGACAGGAAAAGTTATACTGCTAGGTAAGGAAATTTCGCGTTTAGTTGCTTTCGTATTATACACTGTAAGACAATGAAACGACTCACCACGAAGGAATTAACCGTGTCGCTAGGTGTGATGTACACGTACAGCAAACAAACAATTACAATTTCAGGAAATTGGATAGTTTATTCAAAAGAAACAGCTTCACAAATTAAGCAATCAGTTACCCGTCACTCCACCTCTGAGCTTTATATAAGCAGTTATTCAGCTTGACATTGACTGACAGCGCTATCGGATGACCTCCTGCGGGATATCGTGCCAAATTCTGTCCGATTTTCGCTTGAGATCATTATAATCCCGAGTTGGTTGGGAGACGCTGCCCATAATGCTCCATACGTTATCAGTTGGGGATAGCCGGTGACCTAACTGGCCAAGGCTGTGTTTGCAAACACCAAGACAAGCAGTATAATCTCTCACTGTGGGCATGCGAGCATTATCGTATTGAAATGTAAGCCGAAGATGGCTTGGCTGAAGGCAACGGATCTGGGGGTAGATTATCGTCAACGTACTGCTGTGCAGCAGGATCCTGCTGTGAGAAGGAATGGCACCCCAAACCATCGCCCCTTTATGTCAGGCGGTGTGGAAGACAAAAGCCGGGTTGGTATCCCGTCGCTATCCCGGGCGTCTCCAGACACATCTTCGGTGTGGACCTCATTGACCGGGGTGGAACTGTCTTCAGTGATGAGTCCCTTTCGAATTGAGGCCCGATGACGACCAGTTCGTAGTGCGTCTTTTTTTTCTTAGAGCTTAAATAACACGTTATAAATGGTATGAGATTCCAAGTTAATGATGTAGTTACCCTTCCCCAAATCAGCGTCGTTTTTGGCTTTATTTGTTGTTTTTTACTGTTAGTTAATGACATACTGACGATTAAAACCTACAGCATATCATAGTTCGTTAGAGACGAAGATCTGCAAAATAGCCTTCATATTAATACAATAGATACAGGCGCAGAACGGTAGTCTCCCAAGTCACTGATTGACGATCCGCTATCTAGCCTCATCTTTCCTACAAGATTGTGAATTGAAGTATGTTCTGTAATATTTGATGTAATGTGTAGATATGAGCGCTATCGGTACAGGAGTAAGTTACTCGATTTTGTGAACAGAACACGATTGCAAACTTCCATTCTCGGCCACTGGCTGATTTTATCCCAATTCAAGAATTTTATTTATTCATCCAAAAAAAAATCTCAGATTGTATAAAACGTAATTCCTCTACAAGTATTGTGTATGGTTGTATGCACAGTGACTCACTCACTCACACGCACACACACACACACACACACACACACACACGCCCATTTTCTTATGAAGTTCAGAGAAAATTATAGTAATACTGCAGTAAACAAGTAATTTTTTCGCAAGTTCTAAAATATGTTCTGCTACTGAACAGAACAAGTAATGCTATGAGAATAACCATGACGTTTTATTAAACACTGAGGCTGATGAAATAATATTTAACGTACACTGAGCTGGCAAAGACTCGGTATAGCGATATGTACGGATACAGATGGCGATAGTATCACATACACAAGGTATGAAGTGGCAGTGTGTTGACAGAGCTTTCATTTGCACTCGGGTTATTCGTGTGAAAAGGTTTCCGACTTGTTTATCGCCGGACGACATGAGTTAACCAGACTTTGAACGGGGAATGGTAGTTTGAGCCACATTCCTGGGACATTCAATTTCTAAAATCGTTAGGGAGTTCAATATTCCGACACTTGCCGTGTCAAGAGTGTGTGTAGAATACCAAATTTCAGGCATTACCTCCCACGAAGGATAACGCAGTGGCCTATGGCCCTCACTTAATGACCGAGAGCAGAAGCGTTTGCGTACAGTTGTCAGTGCTAACAAATAAGCAACAGCGCATGAAATAACCGTAGAAATCAATGTGAGACTTACGACTAACGTATCCATTGGTTTAGTGCGGCGAAATGTGACGTTACTGAGCTACGGCAGCAGGCAGTCAACGCGAGTGCTTTAGCTAATAGCACAACGCCTGCACCTCCTCTCCTGGGTTCGTGACGATATCTGTTGGACTCTAGACGACTGGGAAACTGTGGCCGAAAGGTGTAGCTTGGTCAGACGAGTCGAGGTTGCAGTTGGTAAGAGCTGATGGTAGGGTTCAGACCCGAGGACACCACGGACCCAAGTTGTCCACAAGGCACTGTACAAGCTGTTAGTGGCTCCATCACGGTGTGGGTTGTGTTTAGATGGGGTGCACTGGGTCCTCTGTTTCAGGTGACCCTTGACTGGGAGCTGACTAAGAGCTGATGGTAGGGTTCAGAACCGAGGACACCATGGACCCAAGTTGTCCACAAGGCACTGTACAAGCTGGTAGTGGCTCCATCACGGTGTGGGTTGTGTTTAGATGGGGTGCACTGGGTCCTCTGTTTCAGGTTACCCTTGACTGGGAGCTGACTAAGAGCTGATGGTAGGGTTCAGAACCGAGGACACCATGGACCCAAGTTGTCCACAAGGCACTGTACAAGCTGGTAGTTGCTCCATCACGGTGTGGGTTGTGTTTAGATGGAGTGCACTGGTCCTCTGTTTCAGGTGACCCTTGACTGGGAGCTGACTAAGAGCTGATGGTAGGGTTCAGAACCGAGGACACCATGGACCCAAGTTGTCCACAAGGCACTGTACAAGCTGGTAGTGGCTTCATCACGGTGTGGGTTGTGTTTAGATGGGGTGCACTGGGTCCTCTGTTTCAGGTTACCCTTGACTGGGAGCTGACTAAGAGCTGATGGTAGGGTTCAGAACCGAGGACACCATGGACCCTAGCTGTCCACAAGGCACTGTACAAGCTGGTAGTGGCTCCATCACGGTGTGGGTTGCGTTTAGATGGGGTGCACTGGGTCCTCTGTTTCAGGTGACCCTTGACTGGAAGCTGACTAAGAGCTGATGGTAGGGTTCAGAACCGAGGACACCATGGACCCAAGTTGTCCACAAGGCACTGTACAAGCTGGTAGCGGCTCCATCACGGTGTGGGTTGTGTTTAGATGGGGTGCACTGGGTCCTCTGTTTCAGGTGACCCTTGACTGGGAGCTGACTAAGAGCTGATGGTAGGGTTCAGAACCGAGGACACCATGGACCCAAGTTGTCCACAAGGCACTGTACAAGCTGGTAGTGGCTTCATCACGGTGTGGGTTGTGTTTAGATGGGGTGCACTGGGTCCTCTGTTTCAGGTGACCCTTGACTGGGAGCTGACTAAGAGCTGATGGTAGGGTTCAGAACCGAGGACACCATGGACCCAAGTTGTCCACAAGACACTGTACAAACTGGTAGTGGCTCCATCATGGTGTGGGTTGTGTTTAGATGGGGTGCACTGGGTCCTCTGTTTCAGGTTACCCTTGACTGGGAGCTGACTAAGAGCTGATGGTAGGGTTCAGAACCGAGGACACCATGGACCCAAGTTGTCCACAAGGCACTGTACAAGCTGGTAGTTGCTCCATCACGGTGTGGGTTGTGTTTAGATGGAGTGCACTGGGTCCTCTGTTTCAGGTGACCCTTGACTGGGAGCTGACTAAGAGCTGATGGTAGGGTTCAGAACCGAGGACACCATGGACCCAAGTTGTCCACAAGGCACTGTACAAGCTGGTAGTGGTTCCATCACGGTGTGGGTTGTGTTTAGATGGGGTGCACTGGGTCCTCTGTTTCAGGTGACCCTTGACTGGGAGCTGACTAAGAGCTGATGGTAGGGTTCAGAACCGAGGACACCATGGACCCAAGTTGTCCACAAGGCACTGTACAAGCTGGTAGTGGCTCCATCACGGTGTCGGTTGTGTTTTAGATGGGGTGCACTGGGTCCTCTGTTTCAGGTGACCCTTGACTGGGAGCTGACTAAGAGCTGATGGTAGGGTTCAGAACCGAGGACACCATGGACCCAAGTTGTCCACAAGGCACTGTACAAGCTGGTAGTGGCTCCATCACGGTGTGGGTTGTGTTTAGATGGGGTGCACTGGGTCCTCTGTTTCAGGTGACCCTTGACTGGGAGCTGACTAAGAGCTGATGGTAGGGTTCAGAACCGAGGACACCATGGACCCAAGTTGTCCACAAGGCACTGTACAAGCTGGTAGTGGCTTCATTACGGTGTGGGTTGTGTTTAGATGGGGTGCACTGGGTCCTCTGTTTCAGGTGACCCTTGACTGGGAGCTGACTAATAGCTGATGGTAGGGTTCAGAACCGAGGACACCATGGACCCAAGTTGTCCACAAGGCACTGTACAAGCTGGTAGTGGCTCCATCACGGTGTGGGTTGTGTTTAGATGGGGTGCACTGGGTCCACTGTTTCAGGTGACCCTTGACTGGGAGCTGACTAAGAGCTGATGGTAGGGTTCAGAACCGAGGACACCATGGACCCAAGTTGTCCACAAGGCACTGTACAAGCTGGTAGTGGCTCCATCACGGTGTGGGTTGTGTTTAGATGGGGTGCACTGGGTCCTCTGTTTCAGGTTACCCTTGACTGGGAGCTGACTAAGAGCTGATGGTAGGGTTCAGAACCGAGGACACCATGGACCCAAGTTGTCCACAAGGCACTGTACAAGCTGGTAGTTGCTCCATCATGGTGTGGGTTGTGTTTAGATGGAGTGCACTGGGTCCTCTGTTTCAGGTGACCCTTGACTGGGAGCTGACTAAGAGCTGATGGTAGGGATCAGAACCGAGAACACCATGGACCCAAGTTGTCCACAAGGCACTGTACAAGCTGGTAGTGGCTCCATCATGGTGTGGGTTGTGTTTAGATGGGGTGCACTGGGTCCTCTGTTTCAGGTTACCCTTGACTGGGAGCTGACTAAGAGCTGATGGTAGGGTTCAGAACCGAGGACACCATGGACCCTAGCTGTCCACAAGGCACTGTACAAGCTGGTAGTGGCTCCATCACGGTGTGGGTTGCGTTTAGATGGGGTGCACTGGGTCCTCTGTTTCAGGTGACCCTTGACTGGGAGCTGACTAAGAGCTGATGGTAGGGTTCAGAACCGAGGACACCATGGACCCAAGTTGTCCACAAGGCACTGTACAAGCTGGTAGTGGCTCCATCACGGTGTGGGTTGTGTTTAGATGGGGTGCACTGGGTCCTCTGTTTCAGGTGACCCTTGACTGGGAGCTGACTAAGAGCTGATGGTAGGGTTCAGAACCGAGGACACCATGGACCCAAGTTGTCCACAAGGCACTGTACAAGCTGGTAGTGGCTTCATCATGGTGTGGGTTGTGTTTAGATGGGGTGCACTGGGTCCTCTGTTTCAGGTTACCCTTGACTGGGAGCTGACTAAGAGCTGATGGTAGGGTTCAGAACCGAGGACACCATGGACCCTAGCTGTCCACAAGGCACTGTACAAGCTGGTAGTGGCTCCATCACGGTGTGGGTTGCGTTTAGATGGGGTGCACTGGGTCCTCTGTTTCAGGTGACCCTTGACTGGGAGCTGACTAAGAGCTGATGGTAGGGTTCAGAACCGAGGACACCATGGACCCAAGTTGTCCACAAGGCACTGTACAAGCTGGTAGTGGCTTCATCACGGTGTGGGTTGTGTTTAGATGGGGTGCACTGGGTCCTCTGTTTCAGGTTACCCTTGGCTGGGAATGGTTATGTTCGGCTACTTGGAGACCATTTGCAGAAATTCAACCATGGAATTCTTATGGATGACGATGCGCTACGACACCTATCCACAATCGTTCGCGATTGGTTCGAAAAACATTCTGGACAATTCGAGTGAATCATTTGCCACATCTCCCGACATGAATCTCACCGAACGTTTATGGGACATACTCGAGAGGTCAGTTCGTGCACAAAATCCTTCACGGGCAACACTTTCGGAATTATGGACGGCTACTGAGGCAATTCTTGACATTTTGGATCGCGCAAAACTGAATTACCTTATGATTTCCGTAAAGAAGTGTCTCATGCGTCTACCTCCTACTACTATTTCCAGTTCAAAGGCTGTTAATTCCCGTCGGGCGGCCAGAATCACATCGGAAACCTTTTTATACGAATCACCAGAGTGCAACTGACTGCTGCGCAAGTGAAGTGCCCTTTTATACGTTGTGTACTTGGTACTACTGTCATTTGTGTATGTCACGTCAGTGTATTTCTGCAGGGGACTTCCAACGAACTGTTAAGCCCGTAAGACGTCGAGCGGCTGTACTACGCCGGACCAAAGATTTCCGACACGATATTAGGAAGTATCCACTGACATTCATCACCTTAGTATGTGTGAAAGATTATTGTAACCTTTTATCGAATTCTTTGTTATAGGAGCTTTACACAGTGACGTCTTTATTGGCCGTATATGGGCCTTTTGTTTCTACTTTGTATGTTATTCACGAATGTTGAAGTATTTCTTACGCATACTATGGCTAGCGTGTGGACAAGGGACACACGCTGGTTTCACTGAACTACCTCGTATGTGAACGTGGAGCATTCACGGTGGATGCCACGTTTGGCGTGCTCACGGTGGGAAACACGTCCCGTGTCGGGACGACTTAACCACTCCAGTTCAGAGCACACATTTATAGCACTAATGAGCTACATTTGTGGTAAATGCTTTTTGTTAATGCTAGTTAACGATGAATTACCCTCAAAAATATTTTTGAAGCAGTAGCGAATTTTTTGTTGATAGTATCTTTTATGATACCTTGGAACTAAACCAGGACCGTTTCACACACAACTATGCAGGTTCGTGTTGCAGAATTATTAAAAACATCACATACATTGTTTATATTTACTGTAGATTTCAAGAAAGGAGGACCTGCAAGGTTGGAACCAAAACTTTCAACAACTGCAAGTAATAAATTTAAAATATGTAACAGAAGTTTTCTCTGTAAACTGTATAGAGGGATACAGTCATTATTTAAATAACACACTTATGCTTACATACTTTTATGTTTCGAGAACTCGTTTCTTTCTCGAATTTGAGCACGAGGTCCTGTTTCGTCTTCCGATGCACTGCATCAGAGCATCATCTTTACCAGCAGATTCATCATTCTCTACATCAGAACCCTCTAGGTTACCTCTGTCGATCAACTGAATGATCTCTTCGTCTGTTAAGTGTGGGAATCAAGTCAAGAAAAATATAACTACACTTCAGCTCACATAAACAAAGTCGGAATTGAGTCCTGAGCTATCATATTCCAGAAGCGTTATAACGTTAATTCGCAGTTCACTATTAACTGAAGGATGTATGTACAGCTTTTATTATACAGGGTGTAAATTTTAAGTTGACAAAGCAGAATAACTCGAAAAATAAGCTTCACACGAAGAAATGTGTAGACCCCAAAATTGATTATTTTCGAGGGGGATATCTGCTTGTGCTAAATTTAGCCCGCCACCCAGCCCCCTGGGGGTGGGGCTGGAGGCAACTTTAAAATTTCAAATGGGAACTCCCATTTTTTATTGCAGAATCAGATTCTACATAAAAACTACGCACATTTTCTCTTAAACATTTGTTTGGATTCTTGGTGGTTGGCGCTGTAATTCAAGAAAATACATGTTCCCATTTTTGCGTGCAAAATGGTTACGGATTGATAGAAAATAGTTATTTATTTCGTAAATTTTGATTCGTTAAAACTAAAATTCTCCCTCTCTCTCCATAGGCTGGGGTTTGAGACAGAGGAATTAGAGTTTTACAAATGTTGACCCACATATTAGTTTTTTTACGCAGATTCGGATAAGATTTGTTTGTTTCGTGCTCAACAATTGTAAAACTCTAATTCCTCTCTCTCAAACCCCACCCTATGGGGACAGAGGGAGAGTTTTAGTTTTAGCGAATCAAAATTTACGAAGTAAATAAGTATTTTTTTATTCATCCAAAAGCATTTTGCACGCAAAAATGAGAACATGAATTTTCCTGAATTACAGCGCCAACTACCAAGAATCAAAACAAACGTTTAAGACAAAATGCACGTAGTTATTATGTAGAATCTGATTCTGCAATAAAAAAATGAGGGTTCCCGTTTGAAATTTTAAAGTTGACTCCCGCCGTACCCCCAGGGGGCCGGGGTGGCGGGCTGAATTTAGCACCAGCAGATGTCCCCCTCGAAAATAATCAACTTTGGATTCTCCACGTTTTTTCGGGTGAAGCTTATTTTTCGAGTTATTCTGGTTTGTCAACTTAAAATTTACCCCGTGTTTATTAGAGAATATGAAATCACATGTGATCAGAAAAGGTAATGTTTTGACCTTTACTTCGCCGAGACACGTCGCGCATTCACAGAACGTGAAGTTTCCAGTCAATGTTGCAGCATCATGATGCTCGACGGAAGTATGAACAACTGAGCTGACGCAAGGACGATGTCTATCGGACACGATAGAACAGGCCAGAAAAAGTTCAGCTGCGTATGCGAGCGAGAAAAGTCATATACGATGTCTCGGGACTGGAGACATTACGCTACCGGGTGTACACCCGAGAGCTGAGGACTTCGGGGACGGAACAATCGGAAGATTCCCGGAGAGATGCACGGACGGACTGCTAGTCGGTGCACCTCACCGTGGTCGGAAGACGCTGGCTGCGGCATCTTCCTGGAACCGGCCGGACCCGCGCCCCGCTGGCCCGCTTTTATCGCGCTAATTCCGCCAAAGTGTCGGCCCGCCGCGCTGCCTCCGGAAACAATGGCGGCGCCGCGAATTACCGCCGTCGCCTGCCCCGCCCATAAAACAGATGAAGGTCGGCGCACGTGGCCGCCGCTTACTTTCTCCGCGAGCGGCAGCGGCGAGGGGCAGGGCTCCAGAGGCCGGGGGCAGCGACTCATCTGCTGAGAGCTCCCCCGTCCCGCGTTCCATTGTGCGGCGGGCGGGCGGGCCCGGAATAGCTTCGTTTTCACCGCAGCTCCGACGCTCGGAAACCGACGTCGCTGAACGTGCACCTCTTTACATCCGCTGCCTGCAGCCCTCTCGTGTTACTCGGTCCGCGCGGCCTCGTGTGTGGTTGGCAACCCAGGTTTCAATAAATAACAGAGAAAAACTTACATTCGGCTCTTCCATTTATTCTTGTCATCCAATTCATCTCTGAATCAACGACAGACATTGAAAAACGATTTTACAGGTATAAATATAAGGCAGAGGGTCGTAAAAGTAAGAACTATGAGACATTCTAAAATGTAAGCAAATATTATTGTACGCAATCATATTTTTAATGGACACTCCGAATTATTTCTTCAGCAATCAATATCATGAAAAATCACAAAAATAACGGCACTGATTGCAAATTAAATACATCAATTAAGGAGAGGTTTACTATCTTTGACCCGAAATAAGCATGTTCTTTGAGATTTTTTTTTCTCGGGATGTGTTATAGATATCAATGTCAAATTTGGTAAAAATGTTTATTGATATTTCTTCTACAAACTGGAAATGTCGAGGATCAAAGGCGGAAATGTCGTCAGAACGAAATAAAATTTCGTTGTACACTTTAAAAAATAAAAATAAAATAATATAATAATAATAATTATTTGTTGTTTGGATAAGTAATTGAGAGATCAAAGATTGTTTCGCCTTTAAGATTGGAATTGGATTTCTTAATGTTTCATAAAATCTTACAAGGCATTGTTCATTGAGGTCACCCAATAAAGAAATGCAATTTACGCCGTGAATTTATCGAGCTTCGCACGTCCGAAGATGTAAGGAACGAAGCCAGGGCTCATTATATATTTTTTGTAGACAAAGTCTGATATCTGACATCAGCTTCAATCATGACAATGGAATGACTAAAACTACTAAAACAGAGAAAAGCATACGATTAAATAAAACATATATTCATTTAAACATATACATTACGTAAAATTCTAGGTAAATAATTGCAGATAATTCACAAATGAGAGCGACTTATTAATTCTGCACTTCTTTTCTGCAAAAAAGTATCAATATTGCTAACTGTGGAACCACAGAAAAATTACGTCCTTCTAGGACAACGAATGACATAAGAGTGTAGATGTCTAGTGGCTGCGACAAGAGAGTGGTGTTAATTGCTTTGTTTTGCTTTCTCTTGTCTTAAAAAATCGGTACATATACTCTAAGTTCAGTAAATTGAATATCGTCTGTGCTCGAGTGCAAATGGTTCCTTAAAACACCTCGACGCGTGGTATGTCACAGGTCAACAGGCTCGTCTGAAATAAAAATTAAGTTGACGTTAGCGAAGTATATAAGATTCTTTTGGAGTTGTACCTCGCGTAAGTTCTTTGGACCATAGGAAACAAAGTGGCAGCCATTTGAAAAAAAATTGGGTTTTTTCATCGATTTTTCGACTTTGTCGGCAAAGTAAAAATGTTTGTAGTTGGTGGATCGGAATAAAAGTGGTACAACTCCTAGACAATTTAGTTAGCTTCGTCAGAAACAAAGAATCATGCCAATCAGTTCAGTAGATTTGAAGTTAACGTACCGCGCGATAAAATAAAAGTCATTTCGAGAAAAAGGCATTTGAAGTTTTGACTACATATAAATGCAATATTATGCAACTTACATTCAATCTGTTATTCCGGGTCCATAAACTAGTCCCTCATCTTCCTCATAGAGGGCGTTCTGCTCGGTCTTGTCCATCCTGCGCTGCTCCAGAGCCGCTCGTACGGCCGGTGACAAGAGGTTTTCGGCCGCTTGAATCCGGTAGTGGTCCGAATGCTTGGCGAACTGCGTCGAATAGAGTCCCAGGGCGACGTTCATCGTTGTCATGGTCTTCAGAATTGCTGAATACCCTTCCTTGAAGCTGCTCACTGCCAGGAAGATCGCAATCTTCACAGTCTTCGCACCAGAATGCAAGTGCTTGGGGGCTAACTTCCGAACACACGCGTTCAAACTTTCATTTGAATTTTGTGTGTTTCCTCCCAAGCACCGGTACAATAACTTGTCCTCGAAAGAAAAAGACTGATGCGTGAAAAGTCCGATTTCAGGCAGGTGCTTTGTTTTGTTCAACCGCGAATAACAAACATTTCCGTTCCGTTTTGGAGAACCGTTTCAGGGATCGATTCTAAACACTTTTATTGTACCAAAAATGAAAATTAAAAACATCATTTTTTAAACCAAATGATAGTAAACCTCCCCTTAAATCCCGAGAAATTGTAAAGTGAAATTGAAGCTTGAAATAAACGAAACGCGTCACTATTGTACATTCCAAGATGCAAGCGCGAAACCCCCGTCGTTCACAATCGCGATGTGACTGACATATTACTATGCAACAAACGCTGTAATTATTTCTGTTTACACTGTTATTAAGTGGACAATCGTCCAGTTACTTGCAATGAAAATGAGGAACGTTTTTACACGTTCACACTTCATTCATCTTTACTACTGTGGTGTGCGTACTGTAAGGCCTTCGGTACACACACCATTGATTATTCGCTCTAACAAAGTAGGCGAGTGTCAGCAATATGTCTCGTGGTCTTATAGTGGCATGTTTATCTTCTGCCGTTAGGTCAGACGATAGAAATGCCACTCGCACTCTTAGAGTAGCAGATTGACGGTGACCAACTTTAAGCAGAACTTGATTAATTTTCACACACGTTTATTAAAATAATAAAAAGCATAGACATTACGTAACTTGATTCTGGATGCTGTTTACAATTGACAATCTGAAGTTCCTTTGGTCTTGGTATGTTAATCTTATTCTCACATATCTCTGACACTTGACAAAGTGTCTATACATTTATCTTCATGGATATGTACAGGAATATGATAATCTTCTTAGGTGCAGACTGAAACTTGACTGTAGATTGGTACAGACTAATGCAGACTGTTGCAGACTGGTGCAGACAAATGCAGACTGACTAATCAGTCTCGTTCAATACCTCGCGCGTTCAGGTATCACTGCGCGAGTGTGATCCGCGACGAGAAAAGGTTCTATGTTAGCAGCAATCTCATTGGCTGCGTTACATATTAATACGCGGATCGGCGGAAGCAGAATTTGGTCCGTCTCTAAGGCACCGCCATCTCGTCGTGTGGAGACAGACGAGCGCTGCGCCTGCGCTGTTGTGCTTAGCGGGGCGCGCTCTAGTGGGAAAGTTGTGTACGTGCTGACTACGCGGAACTATGTACACAACAACTACAGCACTAAAATTGACAATACAGAAACGAAATACCGAATATGACGAGCCAGAGTAAACATATTAATAGTTGATCAAGGATCTAGTAGAGTAGTAAATACAATATTTGTACATGGGCTACATAATGGACATGACATGTACAGGACATGTCAATGAACATCTTTAATGGTTACATTACATCTGAATTAGTGCACATGATGAAACCATACAGACGTGTCTACAAAACAAATATACGTCTTCTCAGAAGCACGCAAAATGTACGCGAGTCTTCAGTTACACTTCGCGTGCAGAAACGCTGCAACGTATGTTCAAAGAGATCGCCGTTTATGTTGCAACTCCGCTGCGCACGCTCCAACACTGATCGACTCACTGCTGTCACTGTTTCTGGTGTTGTTGCAGTACGTACGGCACTAATAGGGGCTCTCATATTGTCCATTGTTGTTGTAATCTGCTGATGTTTTTCACATGTCTGCAGAAAAAACGTCCATGGCGGTGATGTCCGGTGGGCACGCTTCCAGTACACAACTGCAGAGGCGGCGGTTTTATGCGGTAGTGTAAACGGTCGGCGTACACCGACCGCTACTGTTCCGTTGTGTGTATGTAGATAAATAAAACATACAGGATGGGAACCGTTATGTATACAATGTCTGTGGCAGGAAACCCTGTTATTACTCTAGGCCCTCGAGATAGCAGTGAACGTAAGATTACGTACGTTAATCACATCGCTATGACAGCCAACGAAGCGTTCACTCTTGCATCTCGGGATGTGCAGTATCTAGCGTTTCGATCATTTCAAACGTCAACTTCGCTTTGTAATTAACTAACGTATTGTGATGCAACCAACGCCACTCTGTATGTGATATTTCATGTTACTGATTATGTAAGAAATAGTATGAGATATCTATTTAAGAAAACATAACTTCGTATTGAAAATAATATTTGCGTACGTTTACAGTATCTCACAGTATTCACTTTTATGAGGCCCTGCATCATATTTGTAGCTGTGGATGTCGCTTCTCAATATCTATTGTTGTTCCGAGATACTGGCGCTGAAATATTTAAGGGGACCGCCATGTATACAGTAAAACCGAAACACTGCAGTGTCTAATGACAATTCCTGTGACCACGTGCCGTGTATTCCTTGTGTGTTGGAGTCTGTGTGATCGATGGAGTATACTGTAAGCAGCAAAATGGTCCGGCATTCACGTCGGGAACAAGCCAAGATGGTGTTTGTGACCGACCGGAGTGGCCGAGCGGTTCTAGGCGTTACAGTCTGGAACCGCGAGACCACTACGGTCGCAGGTTCGAATCCTGCCTCGGGCATGGATATTTCATGTTATTGATTATGTAAGAAATAGTACGCGATATCTATTTCATAAAACATAACTTCGTACTGAAAATAATATTTGCGAACGTTTCACAATATCTCATGTCCTTAGCTTAGTTACGTTTAAGTAGTTCTAAGTTCTTGGGGACTGATGACCTCAGAAGTTAAGTCCCATAGTGCTCAGAGCCATTTGAACCTTTTTTTGGTGTTTGTGTACGGCCAAGCAGATGGAAACTGTAGAGAGGCAGCACGGCTACACCAGAACAAACACCAACCACATCACACAACATTTCAAGCCCCTTATGAACGTTTCAGTCATCATGGGTCCTTTGAGACAGATGAACGTTTAGGCGTTGGACTGTGCATACACCAGATCTGTAGGGCCGTTTTCTACACGATATTGAGAGGAGCCCCAGTACAAGGTCCAGTCTAGCGGCTCGCCAACATGGTGTAAGCGAAAGTACGATTATATGTATCCAGCATGACAACCGCTACTATCCCTGTCACCTGCAACATCTGTTGTGACAGAGATGCGACGCAGCTCTGTACTTTGTTCTGGGACGACTTGCCTTTGCATGCCCACCGTCCATTTCCAGGTACAAGTTCAAAGGACTAAAGGACTACTTGCCTCCATTTCCAATCGGATATCACTTCCTGCAATTTAATGTTCACCTTATATATATGTCCTCCCCATGAACCACGGACCTTGCCGTTGACGGAGAAGCTTGCGTGCCTCAGCGCTACAGATAGCCGTACCATAGGTGCAACCACAATGGAGGGGTATCTGTTGAGAGGATAGACAAACGTGTGGTTCCTGAAGAGGGGCAGCAGCCTTTTCAGTAGATGCAGGGGCAACAGTCAGGATGATTGACTGATGATTGACTGATCTGGCCCTGTAACATCTATCAAAACGGCCTTGCTGTGCTGGTACTGCAAACGGCTAAAAGCAAGGAGAAACTACAGCCGTAATTTTTCTGGAGGGCATGAAGTTTTACTGTGTGGTTAAATGATGATGGTGTCCTCTTGGGTAAAATATTAAGGAGGTAAAATAGTCCCCCATTCGGATCTCCGACTGGGGCTACTAAGGAGGACGTCGTTATCAGGAGAAAAAGAAACTGGCGTTCTACGGGTCGGAGCGTGGAACGTCAGATCGCTTAATCGGGCTGGTAGGTTAGAAAATTTAAAAAGGGAAATGGATAGGTTAAAGTTAGATATAGTGGGAATCAGTAAAGTTCGGTGGCAGGAGGAACAAGACTTCTGGTCAGGTAAATACAGGGTTATAAATACCAAACCGGACGTGGGTAATCCAGGAGTAAGTTTAATAATGAATAAAAAATAGGAACGCGGTTAAGCTACTGCTAACTGCAAAGTGAACGGCTTATTGTATCCATGATAGACACGAAGCTCACGCCTACCACGATAGTTCATGTTTATATGCCAACTGCTTCCGCAGATGAAAAGATTAAAGAAACGTAGGACGCGATAAAGGAAATTATTGAGATAGTTAATGGAGACGAAATTACAATATTCATGTGGACTGGAATTCGATAGTAGGAAAAGAAAAAGAAGAAAAAGCAGTAGCTTCATATGGACTGGGGGTAACAAATGAAAAAGAAGCCGCCTGGTAGAATTTTACACAGAGCACAACTTAATCTGTGAAGTTTGGAAGGTAGGAGACGAGGTACTGGCAGAAGTGCAGCTGTGAGGACGGGGCATGAGTCGTGCTTGGGTAGCTCAGATGGTAGAGAACTTGCACGAGTTCGAGTCTCGGTCCGGCAGACAGTTTTAATCTGCCAGGAAGTTTCAACATAATCACAGCTAACAGTTGGTTTAAGAATCATGAAAGAAGGTTGTATGCCTCGAAGAGGCCTTGAGAAACTGGACGGTTTCAGATAGAGGCTTCAAATGGCTCTGAGCGCTATGGGACTTAACATCTGAGGTCATCAGTCCCCTAGAACTTAGAATCACTTAAACCTAACTAACCCAAGGACGTCATACACATCCATGCCCGAGGCAGGATTCGAACCTGCGACCGTAGCGGTCGCGCGGTTCCAGACTGAAGCGCCTAGAACCACTCGGCCGGCTTCAGATAGAGATTTAGGAACCAGTTTTTAAACTGTTAGACTTTCCAGGGCCAGGTGTGGACTCTGACCACAATTTATTGCTTATGAACTGCAGATTAAAACCGACAAACTGCGAAAAGGCAGGAATTTAAGAATATGGGAGCTCAATAAACTGAAAGAACCGGAGGTTGTGGAGGGTTCAGAGGGAGCATCAGGGAACGATTGACAAGAACAGGGGACAGAAAAGTAATAGAATAAGAATGGGTAGCTTTGAGAGATGAAATAATGAAGGCAGCAGAGGTAAAAAGCCGAGGGCTAGTAGAAATCCTTGGGTAACAGAAGAGATACTGAATTTAATTGATAAAAGAAGTGAATATAAAAATCCATTAAACGAATACACACGTCACAAAAATGAGATCGACAGGAAGTAAAAATGGCTAAGCGCTGATGGCTAGAGGAAAAACGTAAGGATGTAGAGGCATATATCACTAGGAGTAAGACAGATGCTACCTACAGGAAAACTGAAGAGACCTTTGGAGGAAAAAGGACCAGAATATCAAGAGCGCAGATGGAAAACCACTCCTAAGCAACGAAGGGAAATCAGAAATATGAAAGAAGTATATATACGATCTATACAAGGGCGACGTACTTGAGAGCAAAATTATGGAAATGGAAAAGGCTGTAGATGAAGATGAAATGTGAGATACGATATTCCGTGAAGAATTTGACAGAGCACTGAAAGACCTAAGTCGAAACAAGGCCCCGGTAGTAGACAATATTCCACTAGAGCTACTGATTGCCTCAGAAGAGGCAAAACTCTACCATTTGGTGAGCAAGATGTATCAGAGGTGAAATACCCTCAGACTTCAAGAACAATAGAGTAGTTCCAATTTCAAAAAAAAGCAGGTGTTTACATATGTGGAAATTACCGAAATATCAGTTTAATAAGTCATGTTCATCGTTGATACTGTGTTTAACAAGTGAGCAGCGGCAATAACATAACACCTCGCACTGAAGTCAGAAGAGTCTGCTCAGATCATGTTTCGCCACATTTTGTGTAAGTGCATGTGAAGTGAATTAGGGAGCAGAAATTGTGTGAAAAACTGTGTGGAAACAGTACACTGAATACATTTTGTGTAAGTGCATGTGAAGTGAACTAGTGAGCAGAAATTCTGTGAAAAACTGTGTGGAAACAGTACACTGAATAGTCATTGTCGAGACACTAACCAGGCCCGCAACACGATGAAAAATGTAAGTAGAGACACGCACATAACCTCTACCTACGAAACAGGTCTTGGTATATACAATTTAATTTTCTTCATGAATAATTTGCAGATGACATACTGTCAAAAAACTACAAAAAAGAGCACAAAATCCGGTGTAATAAATCAGTTCATTTAGCGATGTAATTTTGAGGTGAGCGTCTAAACAAAACAAAGCAAATTGCACATATTGTAATTCGTGGGCCTACGACAGTTAAATTACTACAAATATCATATTGTACTTTCCAGAAATAAAAATTTGACCCACAGAAGATGACACAGAGGTGTCGAAATATTCTGGGTAAATACAAAAATAAACAAATTGTGTTGGCATAAGGCTGATTCTCAGAACAAGCCAATTTTAAATCGCAAACACGGAAGAACATCAAGAGGAGCTTCAAACCTCTTAGCTATTGGTCCCCGGGCTGTAACAATATGCTCTTTGTCAGAGTCGCTTACGTCAGTGGATTTCCCAATTTTCTCCCGTATCGCCGATACAACGAATTCCCATTCGCCTCTGCCCTACTTATATACATTCCTTACTGCGTCACGCACCCAGAACTCCACCAGACAGCATTCAATTTAGCTGTGGGCTGTAGTCGTATTGATTTGGCTGACCATTTTATTAGAGCCGTTTCCATTAAATTTCTGTTTTTCTGTTTGTATTCTCCAACGCCACTTTCGTTGAGGAACATGAGAAGTGTTTGGTAGTTAAGGTTTTAAGATTTTTTAAAATATAAGATACTTGCATAACTAAACATAAAATGAATTAAAATCCATTGACAGAGGGAGAACGGGTAGCAAAGAAATTCGATGAAATTCATTATTCGTTATTAACTGACTACTTCACGCTCTATTCCAAATAGGAATTGAGTAGGTTATCATTTTGAATAATCAGCCACATCTAGAAAAGTACGTTCTCCTGCAAAGTGTAGGTATTTCATACTTACACGACAATTGTGGTGGGAAGCAGTAGTAATTCACTGTGAACTGATCAGTTAATTTATCGTGTTTGTAAACAACTGTCATGTATGTGACAAAATCAGAAGCGAACCGTTTTTATAATAGTGAAGCTGGCTGTAGAGAATAAGGAGGTAAAGAGATTCCCAGTATTATTATATATTATATTCCTCGTTTGTGTGCTCACCACTGGGTCGATACATTGGCTGGTTTCTAACACGCAACACATGAAGTGAGGAAGAAATAATTTTTGGCTATGAGGTTTTCTCATTGTTTTTCAAGAGTTATCTGTTGCTGTTACAGTAGGATCTACGTATGGACCATAACAGACGAAACCAGTAATTTCTCTTAGGATCCTATATGATCCTACCAGTGCATAAACAATTTCCAAAATAAGATCCGCAACTGTGAACAGTGGAGGAAAAAATATTTCATTTCCTTAAGTAATAACTAAAGCATATCACAGGGAAAAAAGGAAATAAACATTAATTTCCAGGCGAAGGAACCACGTTTCGAAGATGGGCTTTCCACGAAACAGGGTAGGAGAACTTAAAAAACGTGAATGTAATGTAGTACATATTTTCGTGAATGTGAAGCCAGTGGCCTTGGAAATTGTTTGAATTGGAGACTGACACCTTCGCAGCCATTTCCGACATGTTTAGGCACATGTCGGAAGTGTACGAGGTAAATACAACCAGTGCAGGAATACTGGTGACCAGGAGCAAAATTTTTAACTTCGTAGTCAGTCGAGAAGTCCGGGATTGTGATTCCACAGTTTAACGGTTGGAGAGTCATTAGTTTGTTGTATGTCAAACAACTGCCACACCTGCTTACTAGCCAAAATATCCAACACGTAGCCAACGTGTAATTTCTAGAAAACATAGTAGCAAATTGTGGAACTGGAAGTGCCATTGGCCCAGAAATGTAGTAAGCTGGAAATCAAAGTATGAAACCTGAATCGAAAAAAGTGTGACATTCGCCCAGTAGACAAAGAGAGAACGCTCTATGCGAGACAGCAAGCAAATCGCTTTGCACAACGTAATGTTTAACTATCCTCAAAAAAAGGATCTCTGCCTTTAGCGAATCGCCTCAGAACCTCAAAAGCTTCCAGAATGCTCTTCGAATCGCATCCGAGTCACCCAGACCGCGCGTGTTTCGGAGTTTAGTCCTTCTTCCCGTATCCTAACTGTTCAGGACGCTGGTTTTCCCGTTGTATCTTCTTGTCACTGATGAGCTCATTTGGCAATATGGTCCAATAAAGGATTGACTTTGCGTATTCCCACGCAGTCAGTACTGGATACAGGGTGCCAATCTTTCCGGTCACTCCACGCGAAGTCCCTGAATGGCAGCTTGAGCCATCACTCGTCAGTGGCCCGTTCCTTGGCGTTTCACATGCCGGGTCTTCTTCAAAAATCCGCCGACAATGCCTCAGGCGTTTCTCTGTGTTCTTGGACCTTTAAGAAGTCTGAGGCATAATCAGAAGCCCATTTCTTTTGTAACAGAAAGGTCTTTAGCCCACCTCCAAATGTCACAGATCCATGCGATCCGACAGCGCCCCCCCCCCCCCCCCCTCTGCCACCCAGCCAGTCAGCCAGTAAACGGGACACGCCTTTCAGAACTCAAAGCTACATTTCAGTTAAGTTGCTGCTGTCCATCTTCTGCGGCTTTCGGGAAAGTGTCACAATAAGGTGTAGCTTAACTGGAAACCTTTGGTCCAGAGCGTTGGGCTCCGAAGTGTTACAAAATCTTAACGAGACTGTAAGTGGAGGCAAATATTTCGTTTGTAATAGAGATGAGCTGCAGCTGCCGTTGCTTCTGAAGGAGTACTACTTACAACATCATTAATATCGTCATAATTTATTAGGAAGATCAGATTCAAACATAAGTAACTACATAGAAATTTTACACCTTGTCCTTATCAGGATAAAATTTTTTAATCATTTTATTACATTGGGACGACTTCCTCAAATAATAATAGCAGCTATTTCCATATAATTTCAGACAGTCAGAGCAGTTAAGCAATTTATTTTTACACATTACTGACTTGCATTCATCGAAATGAAGAAAACATAACGAGGGAATTCAGCATCAGATTGGGTTCAAGAATTAAAAGTTGACTTAAAGAACTTACAGACAGGCTGAAGAACCAGCTCACATACAAGTGTTTAGAGAAAGAGTACTGGATATGTAACAATACAGTATTATAAAAAGAATAGTTGCGACTTACCATATAGCGGAGATGTTAAGTCGCATACAGAAAGACTGTCACAAAATAAGCTTTCGGCCGACAAGACCTTTGTCAAAAATTGGATGACACACAAGAAACTCACGCAAACGCAATTGGCACACACATTAACAACAGTTTCTGGCAGCTGAAGCCAGACTACTGGATATGGATGGATTCCCGGTTAGGAGAGTGAAAAAAAAAACTGCTCTGAAGATGTCAGAACACAGGACGAAAAACACAGTAGATAGATGATAGGGTACTGGATGAAATGAAAGATCGTAAGGAATTGACATTACCACGAAGTCCTTAGTTTGGCTATCCGAGGAGCAAAAAAAATTATAAGCAAACGACGTCACAGTCTGCAGGAAGCAACTCACTGATCGACCTCGATTAAACAATGTCGATAGCAAGTGCTTAATTGGAATTTCATATCACCAACATTAAGCCAATTGGACAAGGATGGGGAACAGAATCGACTGCCGATTGATTGATACTTATCAGTATTCGCACGAGGAACGTTACTGAAACTAAGGCAGACCTTATTTCAAGATGGGCGGGTAATGATTTCATGGTTCAAAATGGTTCAAATGGCTCTGAGCACTATGGGACTCAACATCTGTGGTCATAAGTCCCCTAGAACTTAGAACTACTTAAACCTAACTAACCTAAGGACATCACACACATCCATGCCCGAGGCAGGATTCGAACCTGCGACCGTAGCGGTCGCGCAGTTCCGGACTGAGCGCCTAGACGATTTCATGGGTTAGCACCGTATAGAATGGGTGCGAACCCTATCCACCTATCTTGGTCTCCGAGCGAAGTGAGTGTTCCGGAGTATCAGAATCTAACTTCAGTCCTGTCATCCAGAATTTACTTCGTTTTTCTAAATTTCTCCAATTGAATACTGACGCGCTTGAGCCGGCCGGGGTGACCGAGCGGTTCTAGGCGCTCCAGTCTGGAACCACGCGACCGCTACGGTCGCAGGTTCGAATCCTGCCTCGGGCGTGGATGTGTGTGATGTCCTTAGGTTAGTTAGGTTTAATTAGTTCTAAGTTCTAGGGGACTGATGACCTCAGAAGTTAAGTCCCATAGACTTCTGTCACTAGTGACCTTGACGTGGGTAAGACCCGAAAAACTATCGCTCTTTCCTTGGCACCTACATTTTAAAGTAGCCCATTGTTTTCGTCAGTTAATTCAGGCACACTCAGGACTATTTCTTTTAATAATCCAATTTCTCCTTCTGCGTTGTCCGAACGATCTAAACCAGTATTTAATAAACTTCTACTGTCGTAGAGATTTGTACTCCGCCAGTGACTGTGTGATCTGGAGCACATAAAAATGGCTCTGAGCACTATGGGACTTAACATCTGAGGTCATCAGTCGCCTAGAACTTAGAACTAATTAAACCTAACTAACCTAAGGACATCACACACATCCATCCCCGAGGCAGGATTCGAACCTGCGACCGTAGCGGTCACGCGGTTCCAGACTGAAGCGCCTAGAACCGCACTGCCACACCGGCCGGCTGGAGCACATAGTTTTCTTCATTAGTTCACCTGCTATTGCATTGTTTGCTGGTGTCCCTCTGCAGTTCACCAACGTTGCCGCAATAGTAACCAAACGAAATGATGATGCAGAAAATGGTAGGTTTATTTATTGGTTTAGGAACATGATATCTCGCAATTCGCAGCTTGTATTTGAAGCTTCTCTAGATCTTACGTGAGTCCATCTTGAAAAAGCTCCACACCAAGAAAAAGTTGCCGTGAAATGGTCGACGTAAACTTTTGCAAGTGATTACCTCATGGGCGGCTCACACTCCCACTGGCTTTTTTTCGCTAAACCTCGGTCCAGATTCTGTCCATAGAAGAGTTGGATGAATTTCGCCAATCTACCTTAAGTAAATTTTCAAGGTATTCCTAGATAATTGACTATTGTGACTGATTACAAATGATTGTTTCTCATTTATTTGTTGTTACTTTTGTGACAATTTGTAAGACTGATACGACCGAGATACACTTTCCTGTCGCCTTCAAGCCATTCTCTTTTCTTCAGCATAAGAGATAAATTCAGAATCACAATGTCCATAAACCGCCAAAGCAAGCTGCCCTGTACACTGTTGTTTAGTCCTTTCTTGAGACTAATTTTTGCTGCCATACCTTAAACTTCAGCTTTCAGAAATGACTAATGCTGTAACATGTGAACAAACATTCCATCTATTCGTTTCATTTATCTTCTTTATTAGGTACTGTGCGTGTTGTTTCGTTGCTGGGCATCATAACTGCCCACTACACCAGTTTGACTGATTTTCACTCACCGCTTCAGTCTATATGCATAAAACCGTATCTGTATGAGACCAGTAAAGCCTCTGAAATTGTATCGTATCGTCTGATTTTCAACAGTCTGCCAAAACAACACAATTCGACGGCTTTTTATGTTATCGTTTCTGGTTTTACCGAAGTCTATATTGTACATTGATGGAAACCTCCGAAGATAGTTTTTCATTAAAAGTTGTTCCAATCTTAAGCTATATACAGGGTGAACATTAATAAAATCGACAAGCTGCAGGGAAGGATCCCTGATGGGAAATGGATGTTCAAACAGTTCAAATGGCTCGAAGCACTATGGGACTAAACATTTGAGGTCATCAGTCCGATAGACGTAGAACTACTTAAACCTAATTAACCTAAGGACATCACACACATCCATGCCCGGGGCAGGATTCGAACCTGCGGCCGTAGCAGCAATGGAGTTCCGGTCTGAAGAGCCTAGAACCGCTTGGCCACAGCGGCCGGCGGAAATGGAGGAAAACAGGTCCTATGGAAATGTGTCCGGAAAAGCATCGTTGTCACAGTAGATGGAGCGGACGAATAACAGTTCCTCTGACCACGTGCTGCGTGTTCCTTGTATGTTGCAAACTGTGTGAGTGATGGAGCGTACTGTAATCAGCAGAATGCTCTGGTATTCATGTAGGGATGAAGACGAGATGGTGTTCGTGCATCGCCAAGCAGATGGAAACGGTCGAGAGACAGCACGGCTATACCAAAAGAAGTACCTTACAAATACCAATACATCTGTTGTCACGTGGATGCGACGCAGCTCCGTACTGTGTCCGGGGACAATTTATTGTTCACGCACACCGTCCATTTCTGAACACGTGTTCGTATCATCTGTTTTCCTCATTTTCGGTCAGGAATCCGTCCCTGCAGTTTTTCAAAAATGTTCAAATGTGTGTGAAATCTTATGGGACTTAATTGCTAAGGTCATCAGTCCCTAAGCTTACACACTACTTAACCTAAATTATCCTAAGGACAAACACACACACCCATACCCGAGGGAGGATTCGAACCTCCGCCTGGGCCAACCGCTCAGTCCATGACTGCAGCGCCGTAGACCTCTCGGCTAATCCCGCGTGGCGGCGGTTTTTCGGTTTTATTAATGTTCACCCTGTATTTGTAAAAATGAGCTGCTGTTTGTTTTAACAGGAAGTTCTTCTGCAACGCTTGCGGCATTTCCAGCATCTGCTCTACTTCCGAGGTGGGAAAAGTGCTCCACTTCTTCATCTGTTATTTCATCTCTGTATCACAAATGATATTTACGACAGTCACAGCTTCTCGTGTCTCTCTTTTGTTGCTTTCTGCTTCGTCAGTCTCGTTCCCAGAAGCACCTGGCCACCAATGCCTCATAGACACATTCTCGTCATTTTATAAGTGGGCTTTCGCCCTTCCCCTTTCCTTGTGGAGCGAAATTCGTTTCTGCTCCCCCTCTTCATCCAACCTTTCCAGATGGATGAAATTCAATACTTATTTTGCTTGTGTTGCATCAGTCACCGTCTTGCTGGCTTCTTTGCCCGCTCTAATTATATGACTCTTCATCCGGTCTACATTCAGAAGTCAACAGCCTCCTCTCTTAAACTCCATTCCCATTATTAAAGTGCGCGTCATTTTCGACGGCGGCCGAGTTTAGGTTCGTTCTGCACATCTGACGTCACTAAACACAGTCAGCCAATGAACAGAGAACGACGTTTCCAGAGCTCGACTGCAGTGCAGAGCACGGACGAGTATCTTCAGTTTTAGAAACGTTCAGTCATAAATAAAGTAGTTGAACAAAAGTAATGTCTTGATAGCAGACTTTCTTTTATAGAAAGTGTTGTGGCGTAGCAAAACAGCCACGCCACTCTGAGGTAGCCGAAAGGCACGCGTACACACACGCCGGCTGGCGTGAATTCTGGAACAGGATACCTAATTAATGCTATAAGAAAAGTATGCAGCTCCTTGAATACTTAACTTTAATTCATCCTTGTGGTACATCTCTATTGACGATACAAATGAGTCTATCTCCAGATACGGTTAATTACAATCACTGTAAGGCTAATGGCGCCTTGCTAGGTCGTAGTCATGGACTTAGCTGAAGGCTATTGTAACTGTCTCTCGGCAAATGAGAGCAAGGCTTCGTCAGTGTAGTCGCTAGCAAAGTCGTCGTACAACTGGGGCGAGTACTAGTCCGTCTTTCTAGACCTGCCCTGTGGTGGCGCTAGGTCTGCAAGTACTGTCAGTGGCGACACGCGGGTCCGACATGTACTAATGGACCGCGGCCGATTTAAAGCTACCACCTAGCAAGTGTGGTGTCTGGCGGTGACACCACAGAAAGTTTGGAAAAAGCATTCATTATACCAATTGTTTCATATACTATTAATTAATTAATTAAACCAAACAAGCAACAAGCCTCCTAATTCAGCCGATAGCAAGGGAAAGTGTTTGTATCATTCTCACTAAACGCTTTCTCGCAATAAATAACAGCGGTAATTGTTTATTTCCTATTGTACTTCGACGAAACGTGAGTAATTCATAGTCATACCAACAGTGTTTGTTGGTATTTTGCGTAATATTTTAAAGTCCTCCCAGAGGCCTATTGGATGACAAGCTGCGTTAGCGTAATGGTTAAAGCGTTGCCGGCACGGTAGCTCAGCGTGTTCGGTCGGAGGGTTAAACTGCCCTCTGTAACAAAAAAACTGAGTTAGTATATCAACGATGAACTTCAATAAGTGTCATAGGACGTCCGCCACGAACAACTAGAACGATCAGTTTCGAACAAAATGAGATTTAAAAAAAAAAAAAAAGCGTGTTCGGTCGGAGGGCCAGCTGCCTTCTGTAATAAAAAAAACTGAGTTAATGGATCAACAACGAACTGAAACGGGTGTCTTTCGACGTCCGCCTAGAGTGGATACAACGAACGGAAACGAACAAAATGAGATTTAAACAAAAAAAAAGAGTGTTTGGCTGTGAAGAAAGGTTCCAAGTTAAAACCGTGTACGGTGCTTAATATTTTCTTTATTTAAAAACAATATCGAAGTGTCTTACTTCATGAATTTCATTAGTTTGAATGTAATTTTTCGAAATTTCCAGTGGCAACTAAAATCGACCATACAGAAAGTATACGCTGTGGGCTTTTACCTCTATAAACTCTTCAAAATTTCGGGCAATGGTTTACTGCATCTAATGCTGCACAATATCTGCATTGAACATCGAAACAAAAGTAATGCATTTAAGGGGGGAAGGTATCAGTCAAGATGTGTGAAAATCAAATTTTTTGGGCCAAATCGTTTTTGTGAAATCGAATGATAAAGTGTGTCAAATCAGTCGAAACACCACGTGTCTGCACAGGCGAGCAGTGCAGTGATGACAAAAGCGCGCACAGCGCGGAATGTGGGGAGCACGTCTGTGTAGCAGCGAAAGGGTTAATGCGGCCGTGGTGGCTTTACTTCATCGACTGCGCCCTCTCTCCTAAACGCAAATTTGCCAACTATACTATGGCGCTGCTACTCTTGGCGCGTGCAACTGTCAACGCAGCAATCTACTGCGTCTGGGCAGGCATGCGCAAACCGCCAAGATAAAAGAATTGAACTATAGTAGCTTCCCCGTCCCTGTCTCTTACACACTTCCCTAGACTGTCGTTGCGGATGCACTTTTTGTCGATGTTCCTTAGCTTTGTTACGTAGACAGTCACAGCACATGCTCAGCTCTAGGACGGATAAGTTTTTCACTTCCCGCTGTGGTTAGAACAAGTCCCGAAGGCTAATATCCCCGGTAGTTCCGCCGCAAGAGAGAGTCTTCTCATAGACTCCGCATTCGGCCCTCCGAACTTTATCTCATAAAGTTGGAGAATTCCTGGCGCGGCCGATTATAGAGGTACAAAGCACATTTTCATAAGAGCTTAACAAGTCAAGTTATACACAGTCCGGGCCAACTTCTTCTGCCCTGAGCTCGTCCGCTACGCAAAGAGTTCCGCAGCGATTGGAAGTTGCGTGCCGGATCGCGGCTGCTTAAAGGGGGCGGTATGGGAGTGGGTGGGGGCGGAGAGAGGGGAAAAAAAAAGTTTCCGCCACGTGGCTGCTGGAGGGAAGGAGCCAGCCTTAAGCCCTTCGCCGGCTCCACAGATTTGTGTTTTACGAGAATCGCCCTGCCCTCTCCGCCTGTTCGCATTTCTTCCCACTTTGCGGCAAGAAGGGGGGTTTCCAGTCGCCACTGCCCCCTCTCGGTGCTGCAGCGTGCGGCGGGAAGCCTCTGTGCGCAGGAGGTCGATCAGAGGGACCGCAGTGTGGCCGCGCTGGCATTCTCGCGTGTGTTCCACTTGCCCGCAGGCCAGCTCAAAGTGAGGCGACAGTCGAACGCGGCAGCTAGGTGTCTGCCAGTGCGGGACGCAAGGCCCCCATGTGGCGTCTCTAGAGCAATAACATTCATGCACAAATGTGCAAGCCGGCCGTTGCGGCCGAGCGGTTCTAGGCGCTTCAGTGCGGAACCGCGCGACTGCTACGGTCGCAGGTTCGAATCCCACCTCGGGCATGGATGATTGTGATGTCCTGATGTTAGTTAGGTTTAAGTACACTACTGACCACTAAAATTGCTACACCACGAAGATGACGTGCTACAGACGCTAAAGTTAACCGACAGGAAGAAGATGCTGTGATATGAAAATGATTAGCCTTTCAGAGCATTCGCACAAGGTTGGCGCCGGTGGCGATACCTACAACGTGTAGACATGAGGAAAGTTTTCGGCCGATTTCTAATGAATAAACAGCAGTTGACCGGCGTTGCCTGGTGAAACGTTGTTGTGATGACTCGTGTAGTAGGAGTAATGCGTACCATAACGTTTTCGACTTTGATAAAGGTCGGATTGTAGTCTATCGCGATTGCGGTATATCGTATCGCAACATTGCTGCTCGCGTTGGTCGACATCCAATGACTGTGAACAGAATATGGAATCGGTGGGTTCAGGAGGGTAATACGGAACGCCGTGCTGGATCCCAACGGCCTCGTATCACTAGCAGTCGAGATGACAGGCATCTTATCCGCATGGCTGTAACGGATCGTGCAGCCGCGTCTCGATCCCTGAGTCAACAGATGAGGACCTTTGCAAGACAACAACCACCTGCACGAACAGTTCGACGACGTTTGCAGCAGCATGGCCTATCAGCTCGGAGATCATGGCTGCGATTACCCTTGACGTTGCATCACAGACAGGAGCGCCTACGATGGTGTACTCAACGACGAATCTTGGTGCACGGAAGGCTAAACGTCATTTTTTCCGATGAATCCAGGTTCTGTTTACAGCATCATGATGGTCGCATCCGTGTTTGGTGACATCGCGGTGAACGCACATTGGAAACGTGTATTCGTCATCGCCATACTGGCGAGGTGGTAGTTCTGGGTATTGATTTCTCAGGAGCTATGCACCCAAACGGCGTGAAAATATAATCACATGTCAGTTCTAGTATAATATATGTATCCAATGAATACCCGTTTGCCGGCCGAAGTGGCCGTGCGGTTAAAGGCGCTGCAGTCTGAAACCGCAAGACCGCTACGGTCGCAGGTTCGAATCCTGCCTCGGGCATGGCTGTTTGTGATGTCATTAGGTTAGTTAGGTTTAACTAGTTCTAAGTTCCAGGGGACTAATGACCTCAGCAGTTGAGTCCCATAGTGCTCAGAGCCATTTGAACTATTTTGAATACCCGTTTATTATCCGCATTTCTTCTTGGGGTAGCAATTTTAATGGCCAGTAGTGTAGTTATAAGTTCTAGGGGACTGATGACCTTAGATGTTAAGTCCCTTAGTGCTCACAGCCATTTGGACAAATGTTCAGAAGTACATGTCTCACACCACAAGTATAAACTCATTTCTTTCAATATAGCATTTACCAACTCTTCAACACATTTGTGTCACTTGTTTTTTCCTCTGGTGGTGGTTGGGGAGATTATTGGTGAGGAGTGACAGAAATCAATTCACGCACATCTATTGGCGGGTAGATATGGTGTTGCGACAACGCATGTTATGTGGACAGTAACAAAGGCAGTATCAAAGACATTTGACTATAGTTCAGTTCTTTTACCTTGGCGGCTCGCGCATGCCCGCCCAGACGCGGGAGATTGCTGCGTTGCCAGTTGCACACGACGCACACGCCAAGAGAAGCAGCGCCATAGTATAGCATAGTTCGCAAGCTTACGTTTAGGGGGGAACGCGCAGTTCATGAAGTACAGCCACCACGGCCGCATTAACCCTTTCGCTGCTACAAAGACGTGCTCCCCGCATGGTGTTCCCACTGCTTTGACACTCTTATCATTAGATTCCACAAAAACTATTTGGCCCAAAAATTAGATTTTTACACATCTTCTTGACTGATACCTTCCCCCCATAAATGACTTAATTTTGTTTCAATGTTCAATGCAGTTGTTATGCAGCATTAAATATAGTAAACCATTGCACGAAACTTTGAAGAGTTTGCAGAGTGTATACTTTCCGTATGGTCGATTTTAGTTGCCACAATGTTGAGAATGAAATGTGGACAAGATACCTAAATTTCATATAAAATTTACTGTATAACAATATCTCATTTAATTTAAGTACCACATAGGTGTCGTATGTAAAATTGAGAAATATTCCATCTTTCGCGACTGTAATAAGAGTTTTATTTACACTGGGCACGTTTGGCTTTATTTTAAAGCACTTCAATCAATCAAAAGGAAGTAGACAAAATACATTAAACAACACTGTGGACTCACAAAAACATTAGGACCTGAATATACCGTCTATCAGTGAAGTGCTCTGAGCTATGTCAAATATAATTTTTGTGTGTGGCACACACAAACAGCATTTATTTGCTAAAAAACTGATGAGCAGACACAAACGTTGAATATTGTGTTACCGCAGCACAAAACTACGAAAGGTGACTTGGCAATGGAGGACACAAAATACTGTCCACTGAAGATGCTTCAAAAGAGAGAAACGCGTCGGTCGAAATAAGTCTCTTATTACAGTTGCAGAAGAGGAATATATTTCCAATACCATTGGTAAAACTGCGACTGTGGAACAAAAACAAGAAAGAGAACATGAGTACCATTGTGTATGTGCCATACCTTTCATTGATTGAAGTGCTTTAAAATAAAGCCAAACGCGCCCGGTGTAAATAAAACTCTTATTACAGTCGCGAAAGACGGAACATTTCTCAATATTACATACGACACCTAGGTGGTACTTACATTAAATGAGATATTGTTATACAGTAAATTTTATATGAAATTTAGGTATCTTGTCCACATTTCATTCTCAACATTGTGGCAACTAAAATCGACCATACGGAAAGTATACGCTATGGACTTCTGCAAACTCTTCAAAATTTCGTGCAACGGTTTACTACATTTAATGCTGCACAATAACTGCGTTGAACATCGAAACAAAAGTAATTCATTTATGGGGGGAAGGTATCAGTCAAGATGTGTAAAAATCAAATTTTTTGGGCCAAATAGTTTTTGTGAAATCGAATGATAAAGTGTGTCAAAGCAGTCGAAACACCATGTATGCACAGGCGAGCAGTGCAGTGATGACAAAATCGCGCACAGCGCGGAATGCGGGGAGCACGTGTCAGCAACAGCGAAAGGGTTAATTAAGAGACAAAGCAGTAGAAATTTCAAAACAATTGCATTCAAACGAATAAAATTCGTGAAGTAAGACACTTCGATATTGTTTTTAAATAAAGAAAATATTAAGCACTACACAAGGTTTGTATTCATAACCTTTCGCTTAGTAGCCCAACACTTTCACCGTTACGCTAACGCAACTCGTCTGATATGGCAACTTATTGAGGATTCTAACATGTCATGCAAAATACTGATAAACACTGTTGGTATGACTGAATTATTCACACTTCGTCGAAGTACAATAGGAAATAAACAATTACCGCTGTTCTTCATTGCGAAAAAGCGGTTGTGAGATTGATACAAACACCTTTCATTGCTATCGCCAGAATTAGGAATCTTATTGCTTATTTGGTTTAATTAATTAATAGAGTATGAAGCAATTGGTATAAAGAATGCTTTTTCCAAACTTTCAATGAAAGAAAGTCTGCTATCAAAACATTGCTTTTGTTCTATTACTTTATTGATGACTGAACGTTTCTAAAACTGAAGACACTCGTCCGTGCTCTGCACTGCAGTCGAGCTCTGGCAACGTCGTTCTCTGTTCATTGGCTGACTGTGTTTTGTGACGTCAGATGCGCAGAACGAACCTAAACTCGGCCGCCAACATACAGGGTGTTTCAAAAATGACCGGTATATTTGAAACGGCAATAAAAACTAAACGAACAGCGATAGAAATACACCGTCTGTTGCAATATGCTTGGGACAACAGTACATTTTCAGGCGGACAAACTTTCGAAATTACAGTAGTTACAATTTTCAACAACAGATGGCGCTGCAAGAGATGTGAAAGATATAGAAGACAACGCAGTCTTTGGGTGCGCCATTCTGTACGTCGTCTTTCTGCTGTAAGCGTGTGCTGTTCACAACGTGCAAGTGTGCTGTAGACAACATGGTTTATTCCTTACAACAGAGGATTTGTCTGGTGTTGGAATTCCACCGCCTAGAACACAGTGTTGTTGCAACAAGACGAAGTTTACAACGGAGGTTTAATGTAACCAAAGGACCGAAAAGCGATACAACAAAGGATCTGTTTGACAAATTTCAACGGACTGGGAACGTGACGGATGAACGTGCTGGAAAGGTAGGGCGACCGCGTACGGCAACCACAGAGGGCAACGCGCAGCTAGTGCAGCAGGTGATCCAACAGCGGCCTCGGGTTTCCGTTCGCCGTGTTGCAGCTGCGGTCCAAATGACGCCAACGTCCACATAACGTCTCATGCGCCAGAGTTTACACCTCTACCCAT
The DNA here is from genome assembly GCF_023864275.1 of Schistocerca cancellata. Classification (NCBI taxonomy): domain Eukaryota; kingdom Metazoa; phylum Arthropoda; class Insecta; order Orthoptera; family Acrididae; genus Schistocerca; species Schistocerca cancellata. Next base: position 66,720,859 of record NC_064631.1, on the reverse strand, counting down.
ACAAAATTCAAACGCGGCAACCCCTCAGCGCCGCTACCATTGCTGCACGAGAGACATTCGCAGTCCCGTCGTCCCTGCATCCTCAAGAAGTACTGGTCTGGGCCGCCATTTCTTCCAAAGGAATCATTGGCCCATTTTTCAGATCCGAAACGATTACTGCATCACGCTATCTGGACATTCTTCGTGAATTTGTGGCGGTACAAACTGCCTTAGACGACACTGCGAACACCTCGTGGTTTATGCAAGATGCTGCCCGGCCACATCGCACGGCCGACGTCTTTAATTTCCTGAACGAATATTTCGATGATCGTGTGATTGCTTTGGGCTATCCGAAACATACAGGAGGCGGCGTGGATTGGCCTCCCTATTCGCCAGACATGAACCCCTGTGACTTCTTTCTGTGGGGACACTTGAAAGACCAGGTGTACCGCCAGAATCCAGAAACAATTGAACAGCTGAAGCAGTACATCTCATCTGCATGTGAAGCCATTCCGCCAGACACGTTGTCAAAGGTTTCGGGTAATTTCATTCAGAGACTACGCCATATTATTGCTACGCATTGTGGATGTGTGGAAAATATCGTACTATAGAGTTTCCCAGACTGCAGCGCCATCTGTTGTTGAAAATTGTAACTACTGTAATTTCGAAAGTTTGTCTGCCTGAAAATGTACTGTTGTCCCAAGCATATTGCAACAAACGGTGTATTTCTATCGCTGCTCGTTTAGTTTTTATTGCCGTTTCAAATATACCGGTCATTTTTGAAACACCCTGTAAATGACGCGCACTTTAGTTTATGACGCCCCCTGTAACAGAGTGGTCAGCACATCTGACTACCGTCCAGAAGAGCTGGGTACAATTTCTGGTAGTGTGAGAAATTCCTCCTTGGCGAGAGGTTTGGAATGTCCTCCACTCAGCCACACAACACCCACTGACGACCTACCTGAATGAGAAGGTCTGGAAAGTACACAATAAGTGCTGGAGCTGACCCCATGTCTCTCCATATCGCCTGTGAATGACGCAGAAGAGCAAGGGATTAGACGGCGACCAATCATATTGGCCAGATTGCGGAGCTTAGTCTTTTTCCTGTTACTGAAGATATATCAACTGTGATTTAGGTTAAAATGACTTCTGACAGACAATGACGCTCTAAACATGTGTTTCAACACACAGTGTTTAGTGCTCTACATTAACATTAACCTTATGTTTTGTTGTAATTCAACTTCCAGCTTTCTAAGGCATCATTAGGCGACATAAGGCCAAACACACACACTACAAAACGTCAACAAGAGCCGCAATGTGTACAAAGGCTGTTATTTCCGAAGACGTATGACAATTTGAACATTTCGCATATATAGGAAATACACTAATTGCAGTACTTTAATTTGTCATCACTATAAAGAAAGATAAATTAAGTAATTATGAAACGATTGTTTCATACCCTAAAGATAGGAGTATAAATCTGTAAGTCCACAGATTTTTTGTACTACACGAGTTATACAGGTATCAGCTAAAGTCTCTAAACTGCACACAAACCGCTAAACTGTCATAATCCTACTAAGAAGGTACGTACAAGCAAACCTTTCATTATGTTCTACTCAAAGGTTAAAAGCATATGCATATAAACACCAGACCAAACTCTCCTAACTTTTTTTCTTTCATTCACATATGCAAATCCAGTTCATAATTTGACAGATCATGTTCATATCGATCAAATCTTTGTCTGGTTTATCAAGAAACTAACAACAGTGACTGTAAGGTCAGATCACACTCCCCTTCTCTAATTAATAAATGGGCTTATGAACAGGTTCGATTTTGCTTGTGCAACACAGTTTCTCGTGGAGCAGCGAGAGCAGAGCAAGGATACAGGCCCGGCCGAGCACTGCCACATGGACTTTAAGGTTCAAATGGCTCTGAGCTCTATGGGACTTAACTTCTGAGGTCACCAGTCCCCTAGATCTTAGAACTACTTAAACCTAACTAACCTAAGGACATCACACACATCCAAGCCCGGGGCAGGATTCGAACCTGCGACCGCGCCGGCCGCGCGGTTCCAGACTGTAGCGCCTAGAACCGCTCGGCCACCCCGGCCGGCCTGGACGTTAAGGGGAGGACGTGAAGCAGCACCGCACAACAGGAAGGGACGGCAAATGTATCGAGGTGTTGCGCTACCAGGCGGCGAAGGCCAGCTTTTGCCAGCGAAGGGACGATGCTAGCAGGCTCCCCCTCCTTCTCTTCCCCGTAGATTTGTTGTATACCTGCCGAATTTTCTGAAGACGGCTGTAAGGGGGACCCATTTCTACAGATGCCTGTCCTTTCCCCAGGTCTGAAAGCAAGACGTAAAACTTTATGACGGACTTCCTGTGTGGTGAATTTTGCCACCGGGTGCAAACGCGACTGTCTGGCGCCACGACAGTATGATGGGAGGAATTTCGCCATCCAGAGACAGAAAGAAGAGTGCTGACAGCTCGTGAAAAAACAAAGTGACATTTCAGTATTTTTCCATGTGAAACGACCAGCAAAACGTGCGTTCTTGACGGAGGCCAAGGCCCAGGTTTATCAGAACAGAGCAGGCCAACAGACGCCGAATTGGAAGGTATGTTGTTTACAATCCATGGTGGGACCAAAACTACAAATGCTATTTCACTAGCAAGGAACAATCTTTTCATTGACGGGGAAAGTTATGTAGCGCGAAATCCCGTGCAAAACACATGCTGAGATTGCAGTGCCTTCAGTCCACTTCAGACACGGTTTCAGACGTCTCTTCACGTCACTTGACGTGCAAGGAGTGCGGACGGCTCTGGACAGAGACAGAGTGAGACGACGGCGATATCGGGTTCTGGACTGGTAGCTGTCGGAATTCTGGTGACTTCCGCCTACACGCCTGCAGACACCTCGTTTGATCACAGCTAAAGTAAGATCATACAGCAGCTTCGGCGCATTAGATCACAAATTGCACCACTACCGCACGTGAGCCGTGCGTGGTTTATGTCCGTGCCATCTATTATTTAACATCTTACCGTACGGTCGCCTCGTCATTTTAACTTTCTATTACTGGTTCAAAAAATCGCTCTGAGCACTATGGGACTTAACTTCTGAGGTCATCAGTCCCCTAAAACATAGAACCACTTAAACCTAACTAACTTAAGGACATCACACACATCCATGCCCGAGGCAGGATTCGAACCTGCGGCTGTAGCGGTCGCGCGGTTCCAGACTGTAGCGCCTAGAAATACTCGCCCACTCCGGCTGGCTCTATTACTGGTGTCACTGAATTACTGTCTTGCCTACCTGAGAATGGCAGCAACAGCGTATTTCGATATTTGCCCTACCGTATTTCACTACTGGCCATTAAAATTGCTACACCACGAAGATGACGTGCTAGAGACGCGAAATTTAACCAACAGGCAGAATATGCTGTGATATGCAAATGATTAGCCTTCCAGAGCATCCACACAAGGTTGGCGCCGGTGGCGACGCTTACAACGTGCTGATATGAGGAAAGTTTCCAACCGATTTCTCATACACAAACAGCAATTGACCGGCGTTGCCTGGTGAAACGTTGTTGTATTGACTCGTGTAGGAGGAGAAATGCGTACCATCACGTTTCCGACTTTGATAAAGGTCGGATTGTAGCCTATCGCGATTGCGGTATATAGTATCGCAACATTGCTGCTCGCGTTGGTCGAGATCCAATGACTGTGAACATAATATGGAATCGGTGGGTTCAGGAGGGTAATACGGAACGCCGTGCTGGATCCCAACGGCCATCACTAGCAGTCAAGATGACAGGCATCTTATCCGTATGGCTGTAACGGATTGTGCAGCCACGTCTCGATCCCTGAGTCAACAGATGGGGAAGTTTGCAAGACAACAACCACCTACACGAACATTTCGACGACGTTGGCAGCGGCATGGACTATCAGCTCGGAAACCATGGCAGCCGTTACCCTTGACGCTGCATCACAGACAGGAGCGCCTGGGATGGTAGTCAACAACGAACCTGGGTGCACGAACGGAAAAACGTCATTTTTTCGGATGAATCCAGGTTCTGTTTACAGTATCATGATGGGCGCATCCGTGTTTGGCGACATCGCGGTGAACGCACATTGGAAGAGTGTATTCGTCATCGCCATACTGCCGAGGTGATTGTTCTGGGTACTGATTTCTCAGGATCTATACACCTAAATCGCGTGAAAATGTAATCACTTGTCAGTTCTAGTATAATACAGGGCTATTATAAATGATTGAAGCGATTTCGTAAATTCACTGTAGCCCTATTCATTGACATATGGTTATGACACACTACATACACGTAGAAAAACTCATAAAGTTTTGTTCGGCTGAAGCCGCATTTCAGGTTTCTGCCGTCAGAGCGCTCGAGAGCGCAGTGAGACAAAATGGCGACAGGAGCCGAGAAAGCGCATGTCGTGCTTGAAATGCACTCACATTAGTCAGTCATTACAGTGCAACGACACTTCAGGACGAAGTTCAACAAAGATCCACCAACTGCTAACTCCATTCGGCGATGGTATGCGCAGTTTAAAGCTTCTGGATGCCTCTGTAAGGGGAAATCAACGGGTCGGCCTGCAGTGTGCGAAGAAACGGTTGAACGCGTGCGGGCAAGTTTCACGCGTAGCCCACAGAAAATTGGCTCATGCCACGACTGGAGACCGCCGGCGCCGACTTCATCTTTCTACAGTATGGTGCTCCACCGCACTTCATGATGTTCGGCATTTCTTAAACAGGAGATTGGAAAACCGATGGATCGGTCGTGGTGGAGATCATGATCAGCAATTCATGTCATGGCCTCCAAGCTCTCCCGACTTAACCCCATGCGATTTCTCTCTGTGGGGTTATGTGAAAGATTCAGTGTTTAAACCTCCTCTGCCAAGAAACGTGCCAGAACTGCGAGCTCGCATCAACGATGCTTTCGAACTCATTGATGGGGACATGCTGCGCCGAGTGTGGGAGGAACTTGGTTATCGGCTTGATGTCTGCCGAATCACTAAAGGGGCACATATCGAACATTTGTGAATGCCTAAAAAAACTTTTTGAGTTTTTGTATGTGTGTGCAAAACATTTTGAAAATATCTCAAATAATAAAGTTATTGTAGAGCTGTGAAATCGCTTCAATCATTTGTAATAACCCTGTAGATTTGTCCACTGAATACCGGTTTATCATCTGTATTTCTTCTTGGTGTAGCAATTGTAATGGCCAGTAGTCTGTCTTTGCTGGACAGCTATTACATCCTGGTCTTCGTGTGTCGTGAGGCAGTTCGGACCTGGCAGTCTTTCAGTTCGGACGCGGCAGAAGTGCAGTCGGAATGTAGCAGCAGTTGGGAGACAGACCAGAAGACCGGTCGGGACGCAGCAGCTGTGCAGTCGGGGACAGAGCCCCAGAGAGGTCCGCACAGCCAGTACCAGCCGGGACGACCGTTGGTTGTTCGTTCGGTCGGTCGTCTCATCGACGACGTGCATTTGGGTCGGTTCCTTCCTGCGCAGCGATGTCGGTTAAGTTCTCTCTGCATGGTTGGGTCCGGGCCAATGTCTCCGGGACGTCGTCCGTCCGAGGGAAGTCAGTGAGTGGGAGACGCACCAGCAGTGCAGTCGCGACGGAGCAGCAGTCTCGGACGGACCAGCAGTCCAGTCGGTCGGTTAGAGTGGAGCAGCAAGGAAGCCCTCATCGCGCGGAGTCGGGCTGGAGCCGCTGGCGGCATGCACGCGCGGTTGTAGTGTGAGGCGCTGTTTGCGAGTGCTAAGAAGTTAGTCGCCCACCGACTTTGGACATGACAGTTGAGTCCTCACTTAACTTACTATCGAGCCTCTACTGTTTAAATTCCTTCGTTTGATCCTGGTTGTTGCTTTTGGGACATTCCCGAGAGCAACAACGTGTGTGTATTTAAGTCGGCTAAGATTCTATCCTTCTTCCTGTGGAATTTAACTTAGTTTATTCCCTGTCATTGAAGTTCACCAGCGGTATCTTTTGCCTTGTGGGCGTTCCGGTTACCTGCCCTGTTCGTTGACGTAATTTTAGGCAGTGTATTTTCCTCGTTGCGTTGTAGCTGTCCAACACGGCGTGTAGTTCGACAGCTGAGGTGTTGTTGGTCGTTGTGGCCGCCAATATTCTGTGTGCCGTTGCATTGAAATCTTGTGGCCATTTGCTGGTTGCCTGGAGTGGAACTGATTTGGTTGATTGGTCGGTCGGCTGTCTATCAGTTGGGTTGCCTACAGAAGGAGTCGTTGGACAGGCTGTCGGTCTCAGCTAAACGGGTGTTTAGTGTCACAATGCCAGGTCGACCTTTGGAAACTTCCGAACGCTGTTCCGTGTCTGTTACATATTAACTTCCGTGTTTGAGTTTTACATATTTGGTTGATGTGTGGCCTTTAGCCGAGTTTTTGTATATACTGAATTAATGTTCCTCTCTTGCCCTTTAGGCGTAAGATTGTTTTTCCTTATATGGGGCTTTTAGCCGAATTTTACACCAAATATTTTAAGGCCTTAAGCAGTTAAATTATTGTGTTGATGTGTGGCCTGTAGACGAGTTTCAACATAAGTTAATGTTCTTGTCTTGCCCTCAAGGGATAAGATTATGATGCTTTTGTATGCGCCTTCAGCCGAGATTTGCATTCAGTGTTTTAAGATAAGGCCTTCTGCCTTTTCATTCAAACTCTTCTTATTGCTGAATATGCGACCTCCAGCCAAGTTCCATTAAAATTAAATTGCTAAGGCCTCCAGCTGTTTAGGTTGAAGATTTAGAAAATATTCTTGGGTGAAACCTCTAGAAGAATCTTGTATTTCAAATTTGCTTAGGCCTTGGCTCTTACATTTTAAGTGTGGCCTTCAGCCGATCTAAAGTTAATCAAGGAGGTCGATTAAAGTTTTGAGTGTTTTGCATTCTTGTTGTAATATTGTGTGTTGATGAATAAAGTTTGTTTGTTGAGTGCAACTGACAGGAATTCACTTTGGCCCCTTTGCATAACCTAATCCGCTCTGGTCTGCTAGCCCAGGCATTTCAACCGCTGCGATGTTACTAACAAATATGCACATTGTTTGATGTTGACCAACAAAGCCAAAAGTTGGATCACAACTACAGGGTGCGGCAGATCCGACTAAGCAGTTTCTGTCGATTACCGCTGGGGCTGTGGTGGCGGTAGGCAATAATGCATGTGGTCTGCCTTTGTTCTGTCGCCGACCCCATTTTAGTAGCCAACATGGTTTTGCCGTTCGCGCTTATTATGACAACAACAGATCTGTGATCGCTACACATCCAGCTTTTCGGCGACAGTTCAACGTTCCACGCCACAATGCCGTTCCTAATGCAAACGCAATTCGGTCCTGGGTTTGGCAGTTGGAGGAAACTGGTAGCACACTAAGAATAGATACACATGGCCGACGTAGATCCATCAGAAGGCCAGAAAATGTGCAGCGGGTGAGAATAGCAGTTCAACAATCGCCGCAATCTTCTGCTCGACGACATGCTATTGCATCGAGGATTTCAGGCCGTAGTTTGAGAAAGATTCTGCAAAGCGATTTGAAGCTCCATCCTTTCAGAATTATGATTGGTCGAGAATTACGTCCATCAGACTACGTCAACCGTCAAAATGTGTGTGAGCAGATGCTCGCTCAGATCCCTCCGAATACAGCTTTCTTCAGTAGAGACGAGGCATAGTTTCATCTTATAGGGTGCAAAACTTTCGCTACTGGGCTGAAAATAACCCCCGAATTGTTCATGAAAGACCGCAACATTCTCCTAAAGTGACAGTGTGGTGTACCATATCACAATTTGGCGTGGTAGGCTCTTGCTTCTTTGAAGAGGAAGGAGTGACCGTGACAGTGAATTCCACGCGTTATGTTTCAATGTTGCAAAATTTTTCGCGACACAATATGCACGAGATTGTTGAAGAACATTGAATGGGGGACTTGTCGTTCCCACAGGATAGAGCTACTGATCACACAGCTCGAATTTCACTTGGTCTTTTGAGAGAAATGTTTCCGGGACGCCTCGTCTCATTGAGGGGTGATGTCGGGTGGCCTTTGCGGTCACCAGATTTGAGCATCTGTGTCTACTTTCTTTGGGAATATCCGAAGGAAAACGTTTTCAAATGCCGCCATCACACGCTACCAGACTTAAGAGAACGAATTATGGACGAGGTTGACGCCATACGCAGCGATATGTGTGCAAGAGCTGCTCGAAACTTCGGGGGTCGTCTACAACAGTGTATTGATGCTAACGGCCGCCATCTTGAGGACATTATTTTCAAAAGTAAATGAATGTAAAATGGTATATTGTACTAATTTAAAAAATAAAAACATTTTTTTCTGTATGCATCCTGTTGTGTCTAGACAAGACAGTCTAGACACAGGACGAGGAAGCCGAAAGGCACGCGCTTAATTCACGCAGGCTTGCTTAGGTCTGAAACAGGATACGTAATGAATGCTATAAAGAAAAGTACGTAGTTGCTGGAATACTTAACTTTAATCCATCATTTGTATACAGCATTCTTGATGATACAAGTCAGACTCTCTATAGAAATGGTTAATGGCGACTTGCTAGGTCGTAGCCATTGACTTAGCTGAAGCCTATTCTAACTATCTGCCCTGCAAATGAGAGAAAGGCTTCGTCAGTGTAGTCGCTAGCAAAGTCGTCGTACAACTGGGGACGAGTCGTAGTCCGTCTCTCTAGACCTGCCGTGTAGTGGCGCTCGATCTGCAATTACTGACAGTGGCGACACGCGGGTCCGACATGTACTAATGGACTGCGGCCGATTTAAAGCTACCACCTAGCAAGTGTGGTGTCTGGCGGTGACACCACATATCCAGATTTAGTTTTTATTGCTCCTTAAAACTGTTTAGTCGGTTCTGCCGCATCCTGTAGGTACAAGATAAATATCATGTCGAACATTATTAATGAATTTTTCAGTTATTACCACATGGAGTGGAAGATGGAAACCAAGTCTAAATTAAAAGCAATTCACCTACCATCTGTCGATTAACCAGAAACATACGAGTTTAGCACAGGCATTTGCTTCAGACTTAGATGAGATACAAATATCCTTTGCGGTAATTATAGGCAATGTAAAATACATTGGAGGAAAAAAGTCTCAATACCAAGAAGTACTCAAAATGGTTCAAATGGCTCTGAGCACTATGGGACTCAACTGCTGAGGTCATTAGTCCCCTAGAACTTAGAACTAGTTAAACCTTACTAACCTAAGGACATCACAAACATCCATGCCCGAGGCAGGATTCGAACCTGCGACCGTAGCGGTCTTGCGGTTCCAGACTGCAGCGCCTTTAACCGCACGGCCACTTCGGCCGGCCCAAGAAGTACTGCGTAACATAAACGACAGTTGGTAGAAGAGATGATGTCTATACACATTTCACACCAGTCGATTAAGAGTGGTGCTAGTAGAGCCATTATGAGGATGCAAACGAAATTTGCTTTAAATACCGGCTGTGACTACCGTGAGCATTAGTCAGCTTTGAGACTGAACTTGGTGATTTGATGTTAGTCAAGAATGTTATTAAGGCCATTATCAGAAGCTCACTGAGTTTGAATGGGGTCACGTAATAGAGCTACGAGAAGCTAGGTGTCCATTCTGCGATACTGTAGAAAGACTTGTCAGGAATGTCAGGAATGTGTACATGACTGCTGGCAGCGGTGGCCACGAGAATGTACAGTCCCAAGAGTATAGCTCTGGCACATCGTACGGCAATGGTAGCAGCAATTTGAGCAGCAGCTGGCATATAGGGACACAAAGAACTTTTACAAATCGATTACTACAAGGACAGGTCCGAGCCAGGACGCCCTGTACCGTGCACTCTATTCACTCAATCGACCACCGTTTGCAACTTCAGTATAGTCAAGCCAGGCTCATCGGAGGGCAAGATGGAGGTCTGCTATGTTCTCTGATGGAAGTTGGTCCTGCCTCAGTGCCAGTGATGGCCGTGTATTAGCTAGTAGGAGGCAGTTGAGGACCTGCACCCAACGAGTCTGTGTGCTAGACGCACTGGACCTACACCTGGAATTGTGAGTAGAGGGACAACCTATGTGCCACCCCACTCTCCATTGTTGCCATATTTATTCAAGATGGCGGCAATGACGTCATCCAAGATGGCGGCATATAGACTTGGCAGCATCGCATGACGTCATCCAAGATGGCGGCTTTTGGCGGGAGAGTAGTCCAATTGTGCTACGTCCACTAACCTTAACCTCCAGAAAAAATGGCGGGAATATTGAATTTTGGCGGGGACAATAGGCCAATTGTGCTACGTCCACTAACCTAAGCCTCCAGAAGAAGAAAAATGGCGGGAAGTTTGAATTCCAACAGGATAATGCATGCAAAGACCGTCTTTATTATTATTATTAATTATCATTTATTAACATTCTTTATTATGTATTATTATTTACTATCATTTATTCTCATTTATTATTATTGACCTGCCTCCACTAGACATTCCCTCCAAATTCATATTCCAACACGATAATGGCTGCAAAACCTAACTTTTGTTATTATTATTCATTATCATTTATTAACATTCACTATCATTCATTGTCATTCATTATCATTCAATATCATATATTATCATTTATTATTATTTATTATCATTTATTATTATTTATTATTATTGACCTGCCTCCACTAGAAATTCCCTCCAAATTCAAATTCCTACATGATAACGGCTGCAAAAACCTTACTTTTCTTTATTATTATTCATTATCATTTATTAACATTCATTATCATTCATTGTCATTTATTATCATTCATTATCATTTATTATTATAGGCCTACCTCCACTAGAAAAATGCGCCAATTTCAAATTCTAACACGATATTCTCTCGAAAACTGTACTTCTATGTATTATTACCATTTATTATTTATTCAAGATATCCGATTTTCTCGGTGAGAAAGCCATTCTCCTTACATCCATAACAAAAATCTATCACAAGTTCAAATTGCCAACACCATAACAGATCATATGTACGAGCTTTCTCTGTCACTTATCTTTTTTCACTGGTAGCCTACCATAATCGTGTCAAATAATGAACTGCACTTATAGTAACGTAATTCACGTCCTGTGATTTTGCAGGGGGGAACGGGACTGAAGACTTTATTTCAAGCAGTACGGTCATCACTTGTTCTCCAACACAGTCAGCACACACATCTTTGATATCGCAGTGCAGTCACCACGATGTCCGCACTCCAACTGAATTAGTTCAAATCCTCGCCACCCCGTGGCCAGCGCGCAGACACTGCCTATTCCTGTCACATGAGGCAGCCGGCCACTAGAGCAGGGGGCGAGCCCAGCGATCGCTCCCACGTCGTAAACATGTTTTCGCTGGACACGCTGGAACTTGTCGAGTTTGACATCACAGCAGCCCCTTGTCCACTCACCACGTGTATTCGTCGCCTCCACACGGAGCTGAATCACACAACGGTCAGCCGTTTCCCTGCAACACTTTCGGCGCCACATTCAAACCTGTCGATGCCGACCACTCACCGTCCACCACGTGTCCCTGTGCGAGCGAGAACGCAGTGCTACACTTTTAGCGGCAAAGTTGCACGACAGTGGAATCCGCCATGACAATATACAGCACGTTTGGACCGCACTAGAAAGCCCGCTAATTGACTCACTCTCGTGCGTAACAACTGTACAATCGCTGCGCCGCCTCCCCGCTTGCATCACACACCCTCCATAAACGCGACGCACATAGCCTTCTGTAAATACCTGGAAAATGACTCTTTATTTCAGACATTACGGTCATGCAGGTGTGTTCCAACTGACTTCTCCATGCTCACACAGCGGAAGTCCAGAGCGCAGCTGACGTACGCACGGCCGGCTGAGCCCACTCTATCGGCAGCTCCCTGGCCGTCTGACGTCAAGCACACCCCCACGGCCAGCGTGCCAGCTAGGCGGCGAGCGGCGCCTCAGGGCCCCGCCACAAACGGTCAGCCGCGCCCGCCAGCACTTAACGATGGACCCGATGGAACCTGCCGACCGCGTGCCGGACAAAGGATACATTTGGGGCGAGAGTTTGACCGACAGTGGAATCCACCATGACCGTATAACAGGGCGTTTGCTCGTCGCGAGAATGCTCGCTAAATTCACTCTCACCACCCCGTTATATTAAATAATTCAATTTACAATTTCATATACGTATGCAAACGCGTTCAACTCCCTAATGTCAACTACTTTTCGAGGACCAAACCGCCACCTCCTCCTCCTCCTAGGAACCAGCGCCATGTTTCAAATCTGCCAATAAACAAAGCTCACTTGCGCTTCCGCCACCAACCTAAGAAAATTGTTTCAAACTAAGCCACCAGCATTCAACCTGTCACTACACATTTCTAGCAAAACGGACTCACCCTGCAGTAAGTCCATGGATAGAGGAACGAATTTACTTTCTTTAGGAATGGAGTATACCTATCACACCGACATGTCCCACATCATACAGATCTGCAAAACACTCCTACGTAACTCATGTTCTACACACACACTTGCTAATTGTAAACAGTTAAAAATAACTACATACATGCAATCCGCTCGTAAATAATGCAAAACATTTACCTCCAAATAACCAAACAACTGTTAATTTTCGGAAATAATGTCAGTTCATAAGCTGATGGAAGGAGGAACGAGTGTACTTTATTTATTTGCAACATATCTTTTTGAAACTTTTACTTCTCATAGGTTTCGATATGTAAGGCTGACATAAGGCAGTTTCTGAACTCCAGTAGTGCACTACACTTGGCAACACAACCACACCCATCAAGATATTCATTCCAATCCAGACCTGTAACTGCTCTACAGATGCATTTGTCCAGTTATTTGTCTACTCACTCACATTCTGACCAGATAGCCGTTATTGCGCAAAAACAGCTCAGACTGCGCTGTGCTGCTCAGGGAAGTAAGGAAGGGGTGCACTCTATTTATTTGGAGCCCCTTTTATTTAGTCGTGGAGTATATTTGTCACAAAACACCCGCACTGATCCCACTCTGGTCATCTGACACGGGCCACAAACACGTAAACAACTCCTAATTTCAGCACAAAATAGCAAACAGCTCTTAAATAATGCAGTACACAATATCAGCAGACGAGCTCTGTACTCTTAAACTCTCCAAATAAAGCACCACACAGTGTACAGACATGCTCGCAAAATAGTGCAACAGACGCGCCCACGCACCACCAGCTGCCAAACCGAACAAAAGTCTTTGCTCGGCCTCCCGCAAACATGACCTCAACACAGTCGCATTCGCACCTATCACCGGAGAAACTGATATCGCCAATGCGCCTTAGATTACGCTCCAAGGCAGGCCCCGCGCGCGTGCGGTCGGCAGGGAATGGGATTCCTGAGTCTCCAGCCAAGTTCAGCTTTTGAGCGCCCGTGACAGCCGACTCATGTGAAAGCTGCATTGTTCTCATGTATACCGCCGGCGTCTCAGGTCTGGACCTGCCTTCACGTCTATTCTCAGAATAGCTCATAGATCGTTGACACACTTGATAAACGCGGCCGGGAAAATATTTACTACTCGCATGCAACCTAGATGGTGACGGAAAACTGTGGTGTCACCGCCAGACACCACACTTGCTAGGTGGTAGCCTTTAAATCGGCCGCGGTCCGTTAGTATACGTCGCACCCGCGTGTCGCCACTGTCAGTGATTGCAGACCGAGCGCCGCCACACGGCAGGTCTCGAGACACTTCCTAGCACTCGCCCCAGTTGTACAGCCGACTTTGCTAGAGATGGTTCACTGACAAATTACGCTCTCATTTGCCGAGACGATCGTTAGCATAGCCTTCAGCTACGTCATTTGCTACGACCTAGCAAGGCGCCATTATCATTTGCTATTTATCTTGTGATGCATGTACCGTCAGACCGATGTTCACCAATTATGAATTAAAGTTAAGTATTCCAGCAGCTACGTATTATTTTTACTAGACTCAACTCCTTTAACTGTTCCAGACCCCACGCCAGCCTGCGTGAGCTTTAACGCGTGCTTTTCGGCTACCAATCATAGTGGCTTGGCTGTCTTGCCAAGTCACAACAAAAACCAATCACTCTGATCTCCGCTGCAGGCGCGTTTAATCATTTAGAACATTCTATTTATTTTTTTGAACAACTTACTTAACCATACAGTGTATCTATCACGCTATCACAAAACACCAATCACCGATGTGCCCTGGGCCATGTTGCACAGCCTACAGACACGCACCCAATCATAATTTCAGTACACACTATAGCAAACTGCTACTAAATAATACATCACACGGATGTGTAGATACGCTAAGTACTCGTAAACTATCCTCATAACGCATAGCAGAGCCTGCAGATCCGCTCGCAAAATAACTGTGCAGACGTGCGCAGGTACCCACGCTCTGCACCCTGCCCACAGGATCATGAAGTCACCCATCCGTCTGATTTCAGACCTCGCACAGCCCCTGCTCGGCTTCCACAAGCGTGAGTTGGCGCGGTCAACGCGCTCGTCAGCGGTCAAAGCACACACATACGTCCGGCCAGGACCGCGATCCCGAGCCGCGACCACCGAACGCGGGTGAAAGTCAACTTTATATCAACGTAGCATAATTCCAAAGCGCAGCCTTCATACGCTAGACACATCATAGCAGCACATGTCTTTACCTCCTATGACACTGTAGCACACGGCGCATTGCTCCTCTCACGACATTACACGGCCCTTTAACTAAACATAACTACACATACCTGCTCTCACCTCGTCACGTGACCAGCCATCTAAAGACCTTCTCAATATTTTTCTTACTTTATAACATTTAAAAAAAAATAAGATCTAATTTGCACCTCCCACTGCACCCAACCTCACACCCGTCCCACCATCAACATACGCAAACGTCCTCAAACCTATCTTGACACTCATATATCACCCCACGAAGCATGCCTATCATTCTCATCCCCTCTTTTCGAATTACAAACGTAGCCTCTATCTAAACACCAATCAACTCATCTAACTCGCACTTTCAACAGTAAAATTAATTTTACACACACCCAGAAATACCAAACTCAATTAAAGAGTCAAACTTTTATATAGAGCATCAAGCACATATGACAATATTCAAAGCCCGGTCCATATTTACCACCTCCACCTTCAATTAAATATTATTACCATTGCCCCAACAGTCTGCCAGAGCACGATTTGTACCTATTTTTCCGCTCTTAACTGTTGTCACTAGCGGTCGAATACCACTATCTATAGTTTGCATAAATCTCCACATAAAAAAAGGCCCTGACTTTTACAGACTCCTAAATCTGAACACATAGCATCATTCAACTATCACTTGCTCTTATCTAATAACTCAACCGTCATGTCTGGGGACAAGGTCATCCCTTTCTTTCTTTCTTTCAGCAGCAGACAGGTATTTTTTTTTTTTTACAGTGTTAGCTAAACTGAGCCATCAACTTAACATCACCATTCGAGAAACATATCTTCAAATACGTAAACACACTTACTCATTTACACAGCGGTCCCGCTGAGGACATGACCTTCAATATTACAGTTCTTAATCCAATAACCACCGAAACAAGTACTAAATGCTCAAACTAATCCCATAGTGCATTACAAAGCGAGTGTCCGAGCACTGCCCGCGGCACGTCAAAGCAACATAGCTGTCCATCTAAACAGCCGTCCACTCAGCCCCAGGACCAGAATGCTGAAGTGGTCTCTCCCTATACCTGCTCTCCAGCTATCGTTTAACGACATACAGTGCACAAATGGATTCCTGAGTAGTGCAGATCTCTATCTCCCCCTTGCATCTCCAACAGGACATGTAAACAGTGTCTCCCCAGCCAGTGAACCTGACGTCATTCACCCTTCGGTTACAATTTCAACTCACATATATAAAACCATATTCACTCCTGCCAAAACTCACTTAATAATAAAAAAGCATTCTCCCTTTCCAAGCATATATGAGTATGCATTTATCTTCACCCATATGATCTCTGCAATTTAAGTCAGAGAAAGACATATCTATTACCTTCTGCAACCTGTCTATAAACAGAACGATCGCAGTTACTACAACAGGACCTTGTTTTGACCATTCGCCGGAAATGCGCACAATGTTGTACACCTCAAACTAGGTACAACAGATCCTCAACACCCTGTCATCTTTATCATCTACCATCAAACAGTGAAAAAGTCACGAAGGCACCAATGCGATCCACCTCCAGCGCGGACAAACGGAATTCACAATATTCCCCCCGAATAACTCAGAGTGCAGCCATCCAAGAATTCCTAACAGCTCGCCAAATCCAACACCTCAAACTAAAAATGCCTATATGAACAAGATCATATTAAATATATTATTAAGTGAGTTTTGGCAGGAGTGAATATGGTTTTATATATGTGAGTTGAAGTTGTGAGCAAATGGTGAATGACGTTGGTTTCGCTGGCTGGGGGGGGGGGGGGGGGGGACACTGTTTACAAGTCCTGTTGGAGATGCAAGGGGGAGATGGAAATCTGCGCTATTCAGGAATCCATTTGTGCACTTTATGTCGTTAGACAATAGCTGGAGAGCAGGTATAGGGAGAGCCCACTTCAGCATTCTGGTCCTGGGGCTGAGTGGACGGCTGTTTAGATGGACAGCTATGTGGCTTTGACATGCCAAAGGCGGCGCTCGGATACTCACTTTGTAAGGCGCTATGGGATTAGTTTGAGCATTTATTTCTTGTTTGGATGGTTATTGGATTAAGAACTGTAATATTGAAGGTCATGTCCTCAGCAGGACCGCTGTGTAATTGGGTAAGTGTGTTTATGTTTTTCAAGATATGTTTCGCGAATGGTGATGTTAAGTTGATGGCTCAGTTTAGCTAACACTGTAAAAAAAAAAAAAAAGCTGTCTGCTGCTGAAAGAAAGAAAAGAAAGAAAGAAAGGGGATGACCTTTCCCCCAGACCTGATGGTTGAGTTATTAGATAAGAGCAAGTGACACTTGAATGATGCTATGTGTTCGGATGTAGGAGTCTCTAAAGGTCGAGGACTTTTTTTTTATGTGGAGATTTATGCAATCTATGGATATCGGTATTCGACCGCTAGTGACAACAGTTAAGAGCGAAAAAATAGGTACAAATCTAGCGCTGGCAGACTTTTGGGGCAATGGTAATAATGTTTAATTGAAGGTGGAGGTGGTAAATATGGACCGGGCTTTGAATATTGTCGTATGTGCTTGATGCTCTGTATAAAAAATTGACTCTTTAATAGAGTTTGGTATTTCTGGGTGTGTGTAAAATTAATTTTACTGTTGAAAGTGCGAGTTAGATGAGTTGATTGGTGTTTAGATAGAGGCTAAGTTTGTAATTCGAAAAGAGGGGATGAGAATGGTAAATTGATTGATAGTCATGCTTTGTGGGGTGATATATGAGTGTCAAGATAGGGTTGAGGACGTTTGCGTATGTTGATGGTGGGACGGGTGTGAGGTTAGGTGCGGTGGGAGGTGTAAATTCGATCTTATTTTTAAAAAAATGTTATAAAGTAAGAAAAATATTGAGAAGGTCTTTAGATGGTTGGTAACGCGACGAGATGAGAGCAGGGATGTGTAGTTATGTTTCGTTAAAGGGCCGTGTAATGTCGTGTGAGGAGCAATGCGCAGTGTGCTACAGTGTCATAGGAGGTAAAGACATGTGCTGCTATGATGTGCCTAGCGTATGAAGGCTGCGCTTTGGAATTATGCTACGTTGATATAAAGTTGACTTTCACCCGCGTTCGGTGGTCGCGGCTCGGGATCGCGGTCCTGGCCGGACGTATGTGTGTGCTTTGACCGCTGACGAGCGAGTTGACCGCGCCAACTCAAGCTTGTGGAAGCCGAGCAGGGGCTGTGCGAGGTCTGAAATCAGACGGATGGGTGACTTCACGATCCTGTGGGCAGGGTGCGGTGTGGGGGGTACCTGCGCACGTCTGCTGAGTTATTTTGCGAGCGGATCTGCAGGCTCTGCTATGCGTTATGAGGATAGTTTACGAGTACTTAGCGTATCTACACATCCGTGTGATGTATTATTTAGTAGCAGTTTGCTACAGTGTGTACTGAAATTATGATTGGGTGCGTGTCTGTGGGCTGTGCAACATGGCCCAGGGCACATCTGCGATTCGTGTTTTGTGATAGAGTGATAGATACACTGTATGGTTAAATAAGTTGCCTTGGAGCGTAATCTAAGGTGCATAGGTGATATCAATTACTCCGGTGATAGGTGCGAATGTGACTGTGTTGAGGTCATGTTTGTGGGAGGTCGAGCAGAGACTTTCGTTCGGTTTGGCAGCTGGTGGTGTGTGGGCACGTCTGTTGCACTATTTTGCGAGCATGTCTGTACACTGTGTGGAGCTTTATTTAGAGAGTTTAAGATTACAGTGCTCGATGCTGATATTGTGTCCTGCATTACTTAAGAGCTGTTTGCTATTGTGTGGTGAAATTGGGAGTTGTTTACGTGTTTGTGGCCCGTGTCAGACGGCCAGAGTGGGATCAGTGCGGGTGTTTTGTGACAAATATTCTCCACGACTAAATAAAAGGGGCTCCAAATAAATAGAGTGCAGCCCTTCCTTACTTCCCCGAGCAGCACAGCGCAGTCTGAGCTGTTTTTGCGCAATAACGGCAATCTGGTCAGAATGTGAGTGAGTAGACAAATAATTGGACAAATGGATCTGTAGAGGAGCTACAGGTCTGGACTGGAATGAATATCTTGATGGGTGTGGTTGTGTTGCCAAGTGTAGTGCACTACTGGAGTTCAGAAATTGCCTTATGTGAGCGTTACGTATTGAAACCTATGAGAAGTAAAAGTTTCAAAAAGATACGTTGCAAATAAATAAAGTACACTCGTTCCTCCTTCCATCAGCCTATGCACTGAAATTATTTGCGAAAATTAGCAGTTGTTTGGCAATTTGGAGGTAAATGTTTTGTATTATTTACGATCGGTTAGCATGTGTGTAGACTGTGCTATCAGTTATTTTTATCTGTTTACAATTAACAAGCGTGTGTCTAGAACATTATAAATGAGTTATGTTGGAGTGTTTTGCAGGTCTGTATGATGTGGGACACGTCGGTGTGATATATATACTCCATTCCTAAATAAAGTAAATTCGTTTCTCCATCCATGGACCTAGTGCAGGGTGAGTCCGCTTACCAGAAACGTGTAGGAAGAGGTTGAGTGCTGGTGGCTTAGTTTGAAACAATTTTCTTAAGATGGTGGCGGAAGCGCAAGTGAGCTTTGTTTATTGGCAGATTTCAAACTTGGCGATGGTTCCTAGGAGGAGGAGGTGGCGGTCTGGTCCTCAAAAAGTAGTTGAAATTAGGGAGTTGAACACGTTTGCATACGTATATGAAATTGTAAATTCTATTATTTAATATAGCAGGATGATAAGAGTGAATTAGCGAGCATTCTCGCGACGAGGAAACGCGCTGTTATACGGTCATGGTGGATTCCGTAGTCGGTCAAACTCTGGCGCCAAACGTATCCTTTGTCCGGCACACGGTCGACAGGTTCCATCGTGTCTGGAGTTAAGTGTTCGCGGTCGTGGAGAGATGTTTACGTAGTAGGACTCTGAGACGAGCGCGACTGACCGTTTGTGGCAGGGCCCTGAGGCGCTGCTCGCCGCCTACCTGGCGCGCTGGCCATGGGGTTGTGTGGGCACCGCTGGTTACTTGATGTCAACTGGCCAGGGAGCTGCCGATAGAGCGGGCTCAGCCGGCCGCGCATACGTCAGCTGCGATCTGGAGTTTCGCTGTGTGAGCATGGAGAAGTCAGTTGGAACACACCTGCATGACCGTAATGTCTGAAATAAAGAGTCATTTTCCAGGTATTTACAGAAGGCTATGTCCGTCGCATGTATGGAGGGTGTGTGACGTAAGCATCGCGGCGGTGCAGTGATCGTACAGTTATTACGCGCATGTGAGAGCGTGTCAATTAGCGGGCATTCTAGTGCGGTCCAAACGTGCTGTTATATAGTCATGGTGGATTGCACTGTCGAGCAAACCTTGCCGCTAAAAGTGTAGCACTGCGTTCTCGCTCGCACAGGGACACGTGGTGGACGGTGAGTGGTCGGCATTGACAGGTTTGAAAGTGGCGCCGAAAGTGTGGCAGCGAACGGTCGACCATTGTGTGATTCCGCTCCGAGGCAGACAATTTTGGCGGGAAACGTGCGGAGGGGACGAATACACGTAGTGAGTGGACAAGAGGCCGCTGTGACGTCAAACTCGACAAGTTCCAGCGTGTCCAGCGAAAACATGTGTAGGACGTGGGAGCAATCGCTGGGCTGGCTCCCGCGCTAGTGGCCGGCCGCCTCACGTGACAGGCGTAGGCAGTGTCTCAGCGTGCTGGCCAGGGGGTGGCGAGGATTTGAACTAATTCAGTTGGAGCACGGACGTCGTGGTGACTGCACTGCGATATAAAAGATGTGTTTGCTGACTGTGTTGCAGAACACGTAATGACAGTACTGCTTGAAATAAAGTCTTCAGTCCCCCTTCCCCCCTGCAAAATCAAAGGACGTGACTCACGTTACTACAAGAGCAGTTTGTTATTCCAGGCGATTATGATAGGTTACCAGTGAAAATGATAAGTGAGGGAGAAAGTTCGTACGTGTGATCAATTATGGTGTTGGGATTTGAACTTGTGATAGATTTTTGTTATGGATGTAAGGAAAATGGCTTTCTCGCCGAGAAAATTGGACATCTTGAATAAATAATTAATGATAATAATACATAGAAGTACAGTTTTTGAGACATTATCATTTTGGAATTTGAATTTGGGGAAATTTTCTAGTGGATGTAGGCCTATAATAATAACAAATAATAGGAATAATAATAAATGATTATTTATGATAATAAATGATAATGAATGATAATAAATCAGAATGAATGATAATGAATGTTAATAAATAATAATGAATAATAATAAACAAAAGTAAGGTTTTGCAGCCATTATCGTGTTGGAATTTGAATTTGTAGGGGATTTTCTAGTAGAGGCAGATCAATAATTGTTATGGATGTAAGGAAAATGGCTTTCTCACTGAGAAAATCGGACATCTTGAATAAATAATAAATGATAATAATAAATAGAAGCACAGTTTTCGAGACAATATCGTGTGGGAATTTGAATTTCGCGCATTTTTCTAGTAGAGTTAGGCCTATAATAATTAATAATAATAATAAATGATAATGAATGATAATAAATGATATTGAATGCTAATAAATGACAATGAATGATAATGATTGATAATAAATAATAATGAATAATAATAAACAAAAGTAAGGTTTTGCAGCCATTATCGTGCTGGAATTTGAATTTGGAGGGAATTTTCTAGTGGAGGTAGGCCTATAATAATAAATGATAGTGAATGATAATAAATGACACCGATTGATAATGAATGTTAATAAGTGATAACGAATAATAATACAAGTACATAATAAGACACGTACTGTCTTTGCATGCATTATCCTGTTGGAATTCAAACTTCCCGCCATTTTTTCTTCTGGACACTTAGGTTAGTGGACGTAGCACAATTGGACTATTTTCCCACTAAAATTCAAACTTCCCGCCATTTATTCTTGAGGTTAGGTTATTGGATGTAGCACAATTGGACTACTCTCCCGCCAAATCCCGCCATCTTGGATGACGTCATGTGATGTTCCCAAGTCTACATTCCGCCATATTGGACGACGTCATCGCCGCCATCTTGAATAAATTTGGCAACAATGGAGAGTGGGGTGGCACAGTCTTTGTCCCCCTACTATGCAGTGCTTAGTGAGCGATACATGGTTCATTTGTATCATGACAAATCAGTTGTGTTGCAAGTTAATGCTTCCTCTTACGGAATCGGTGCAGTGCTTTCGCACGCAATTGTTGATAAAGACAGGCCTCTTGCTTCGCATCAACTGTATTGCCCAAAGCTCAGAGTACCTCTTCACAAATAGGGGAAGAAACAGTGGCTATTGCGTATGGGGTCACCAAATTCCACCATTACCTGTGCGACAGAAAATTCTACTTACAAGGGAACCTCCCCATCGCACACCCCTCAGATTTAGTTATAAGTTGGCACAGTGGATAGAGCTTGAGAACCTGAACACAGATCAATCGAGAAAACAGGAAGAAGTTGTATGGAACTATGAAAAAAATTAATAAAATATACAAACTGAGTAGCCCATGTGAAGATAGGCAACATCAAGGAACATAGGAGTTAAGGAGCGCCGTGGTCCAGTGATTACCGAGAGCAGTTACGGAAGGAGAGGTCCTAGGGTCAAGTCTTCCCTCGAGTGAAAAGCTTGATTTCTTATTTTCAGTTTATATGACAAACTCTTATGTTTTCATCACTTTTTTTGGGAGTGATTATCACATTCACAAGAAAACCTAAATTGGGCAAGGTAGAAGAATCTTTTTACCCATTCGCCAAGTGTACAAGTTAGGTGGGTCGACAATATATTCCTGTCATGTGACGCACATGCCGTCACCAGCGTCGTATAGAATATGTCAGATGTGTTTTCCTGTGTTTTCCTGTGGAGGAATCGGTTGACCTATGACCTTTCGATCAAATGTTTTCGGTTCCCATTGGAGTGGCACGTCCTTTCGTCTACTAATCACACGGTTTTGCGGTGCGGTCGCAAAACACAGACACTAAACTTATTACAGTGAACAGAGACGTCAATGAAGGAACGGACATATCATAACTTTGCGAAAATAAAGAAAGTAAAATTTTCAGTCGAGGGAAGGCTTGAACCAAGGACCTCTCGTTCCGCAGCTACTCACGCGAACCACGGGACCACGGTGCTCCTGAGCTCTGATTTTCCTTGATGTTGACTATCATGCGCATGGACTACTCAGTTAGTATATTTTACTAATTTTTTTCATAGTTTCACACAACTTCTTCCTGTTTTCTCGATTGATCTGTGTTCAGTTTTTCAAGGCCTATCCACTGTGCCAACTTATAACTAAATCTGAGGGGGGTGCGATGGGGAGGTTCCCTTGTTAGTAACAGATCACAACAGATAACACACAGTTTGCAGTCCTTCTTTCATCCGATGAAACCGGTTCCTGTGCGAACTGCCCAAAAATTGCAAAGATGGGATTTGTTGTTGTCTCAATACCAGTACGAGATTGTGTACCGTCCGACAGATCAACATGGTAGTGCGGACGCACTTTCACGTCTTCCGATTGGCGCTGATACAGACTCTGACGCTTCTGCTGCATCTTGTCACATCCACGCTCAGGATTCTGAATTGCTTCACTCCTTTCCTCTGAACTGTAGGAAAATTGCACAGGCCACGGGAGCTGACTCAGATTTGGACATTTTGCTAAAATACGTCTGCACATCTTGGCATCGCTCTTTGCATAGCATAAAGAACTCTGTAGTGCACCGGTGCTTTGCACGCCGGCATAGCCACGCTATACAGGAAGGAGTGATCCTTGTAGAGAATGACAGTGCACAGTCACGTGCGTTGATCCCCAAAGTTTTGCAAAAAGAAATGTTGCTGTTACTTCGCCAGGAACACTTGGGGATTGTTCGTATGAAACAGCGCGTCGACACTGCACTTGGCACTTGGACGCCCAAATAGAATAGATGACGTAACTGTGTCACGCATGTGCGGAAAAGCAGACCGCTCCGACACAAAAATTCTCTACTTGGCCTAAGTTGCAGTCACCATGACAACATGTGGGCACTGAATTTGCGGGACCTTTTTGGAACACTCGAATCCTGCCTCGGGCATGTATGTTTGTGATGTCCTTCGGTTGGTTCGGTTTAAGGGGCTCCGGAAAGGCTCAAAATCATGAAAAGTTCAATTTTTACTTTTTTGCGTTTTCTGAATCTGCAGACTATTACCTTTAAATAGATATATAATTTATTCAATTCCGAAGACTACAACTATTTTTAATTTTTTTTAAATGTGTTCTACACGGGCGTGACCCACTGTGGCGCTGTTAAACTGCTGTCAAATGGTGTTATTATTAACGTCCGTGTTCATCAGGTACATTTTAGTGATGTGAGATAAAGTATGTGTTGTGGCTAACCTGTGATGGTTCAATATATATCGCTGGTGTGATTGTCGATTGTTTCATGTTTATTTACTCTGTCGTTATCTCGAAAATATTCGTAATTCATTCTGTTTCTTGAGTCTCTGTTTTGTTGAAGTATAATAATGAGTAAAAGTAAAGTTATTAGAAATCCTCTGAAGGCTTTTAAGAAAAGGAGAAATGTTGGAAAGCCAAAGGTATGTGTTATTACTGTAAATAATAACATTCTAACAAGGTACGAGCGATGCTTGCTTTAGACAAGGAACGCCTTCGGGCTGCAAACAGGGCTGTAAAGACTCTAGAAATACAAGCAAGAGTAAACAGGAGGAGGAACAAGAGGAAGCTGGAGGAGGAGTTTGCAGAGGATGAAGATAATCCATCCTATGGACCTGGAATGCACTAAAAAGTTAATCCAATCTTTGTCGCTCGATTCCCAAAACTTTTATTTTCTCATACTAAGTACATGTTTTCTAAGGATCTTCCAAAGATATTTGTTTCAAACTTTCAGTAAATGTTACACAGTACCTTCTGCATAATTTAACACAGCCTTTTTCCAAAAAAACTGTATATTTTTGAATATATAAATAAAAAATTGCAAAAAAATGTTGTGAATTTTCATTGCAATTGAAAAGAAAATCATCTTTAATAACTGAACTAAAATTTTGGAAAATCCCTGTGTTACGTTGTAGCCCATATTCCAATAAATAATCTGTAAAAAGTTCAACTTCCTACGTCAAATACTTTGTCAGGGAAGATGTAATTTATAAGCGTTATTTTAACATTGCAAGTATAGGGCGTTCCGGAGCCCCGTAAGTAGTTCTAGGGGACTGATGACCTCAGATGTCAGGTCCAATAGCGTTCAGAGCCATGCGAACCATGTGGAACATTCGTTGGTTGATTGTGGTAGACGCTTATAACAAGTTTCCTTTAGCTGTGCCAACGAACTCGACAACGTCACGTAGCACAATTCAGGCGTTGTCCTCTATTTCTAGCTTCGAAGGTTTGCCTGAAGTCATAGTGTCGGACAATCGCACTCAGTTCACGTCAAATTAATTTGAAAGACTGTGTGAACGCAATGGCATACAGCATGTAACGGCGAAGAAGACCGTTTTGTCAGGACCTTCAATCAGCAGATGGCTAAACTTCGCAATGCACACACCAGGGATCAAGCATTGCAACTGTTTCGCGCCACATATCGTTCGATTCACGAGGTGGACCATGGCCAGCGGAATTGGTACACGGCCGCCGCCATCGGACACTGCTCCACCCTCCTCAGCATCCGGCGCCGAAAGAAGGCCTCAAGTACGGCTTCGCGCCGCAT
This sequence comes from Schistocerca cancellata, assembly GCF_023864275.1. Taxonomy (NCBI): domain Eukaryota; kingdom Metazoa; phylum Arthropoda; class Insecta; order Orthoptera; family Acrididae; genus Schistocerca; species Schistocerca cancellata. The sequence continues at coordinate 66,695,519 of NC_064631.1, read as the reverse complement.
GGTAATGTTTCACTGGGTTTCTCGCGGCAGCAGACGGTGGGCGCGAGGCGAGATCCTTGGTCAACTTGGCGCGTTCATGTAACTCATTTCAGGCCCAGACGGATTGCAGCGCCGGCAGTAACATTCGCCACTGTCATGTGCACGGTGATCCTTCCGTGTCTCTTCAGTCAGATTCACGGATCACGAGGACAGCGCAGCCACAGCAGCCGCCAGAGGGTGTCATCACGACACCGCGGGACGACGGCCCATGGAGACGGAGCCTTCACCTTCTCCAACTCCTCTCATCCTGCCGATGAAGCTTGACCGGCCCACGCCACGGCAGCCGACGGCTTCCACATCGTGGTATGGGCTTGAGGAGGTGGACGCGTACCCTTCTGGTCATTTTCCGGGGTACGTTTCCGCCAGAGCAAAGGCCGGATGGCGGGGTACGACTGGAAGCCCGACGTCCCCTGCAGCCACAGCTTCCAGTCCCTCAGAGCATCCACACACACACTCTTGCCTCCCCCGCCATTGTCGAGCTCCCTATACGACGACGGTGCGTCGTTTGGGGGGGAGGGGGAGGGGGGAAATTGGGGGGAGGGGGGGAGGAACGTTCCACCATCAAGTCAAGAGCCGATATCACCAGTCAGGAACGTTAGAGCAGAGAGGGCCGTGAAGAAGACGTCAGTCAATAGGACGCTGACCGATCCAACTCTATACTCCATTCACCGAAACAAGAGACGTACTGTAAACACGGCAAGGCGCGTGACCACAGCGCTGCCGTCGAGGGGTGTACAAGGCTGGGGCGTCAGAAATTAAAAAAAAATGAAAGTCGTGTTTTTTATAATTTGGCACCTGAACATGATAAAGTGATCCGAGAACTACCTTCCGACACCTTTATTTCCATTACATTAAAATTTATTGTCACTGAAAAAGGGAAATATTTAAGCTTTCAGGAAAAGTTGTTTTTTCGCGTTACTCTATATTTATCACACCATATCTCCTAAACTGTGTGTCGCACGGCAAAATAATTTTATAATTGCATTCAGTGCTATATGTTGATGACGTCTGCAAATTTTCTGCCCAATAGAGTCAGTAATAGTGAAGCAATGAATTAAAATCTCACGTCTAAAAACATCCATTTCGAAGACGGTATACTGAAGAAAGAACTTTTAGATATAGTTAAAAATCACAGAACAGCGCTCAACGAATACGCAATAGATGAAATGGCGAATAATGCAGGGAAAACAGTTCTCATAATTCCTCCGTACCACTGTGAATTAAACACCATCGAGTTAGTGTGGGCCAGAATCAAAGGCTATGCTGCAGTGAAAAACAAAACATACAAATTGCCGGAAGTCAAAGTACTGCTAGAAGAAGCAGTAAGGACAGTGACTGCACAGGATTGGAACAAATGCGTCCTCCATGTCGTAGAAAAAGTGGAAACTCAAATGTCGAAATTAGACTGCATTATAGAGGAGAGAGAGGAGCGGTTTGCTATAAATCTCAATGAAAAGAGTTTAAGTTCGACAGAGTGAACCTTGTTTCGTCCTTTCTCATTATTATTACTGGTATTTTTATTAAAATTAACAATTAATTGTGTTTTAAGGGAGCGTTTTGTTAGCAACCTGAATGAAAATAAATCTGCTTCGACAGAATGAACTCAGTTTAACATTATTTTAACATTATTGTTAAATTTATTTCGTACATTGTTGCCCAGGTTTCTCACGGTCCGCTGTGACAGCTCGGCAGCCAGCCGAACGCCGCCAGCTGCAAAGCGTGCGCCAAGGATTTTCCACATCCCTACGTATCACGTGAACACCGAATGCTTTCTCTGGAAACGAACGTAGTCGCTCACGTGACACTGTTTATGTTTTGTCCCAGCTCTCGGTGAATAGACTTTAGGACTATAACGTGACTGCAGCGGCGTCTAGGAGAAGAGAACAAAACCGCCGCTCCCGAATGTTTGCGGCCCAGTTCTACACAAGCGTCAAGACCGGCGACCTGGACAGAAGTATCCACTCTATTACTTCGCTTGTATTACGGATTGTAGATACTGAAGAGACTTCTTAATTGTCTGTCGCCATTTGCTTACAGACACATCTATGTATTTCTGAAAGCTGAGTATTGCCATTTAATTTTCTGTAAAAAAACTCATTAATGCGATTAGCTTGAATTGATGTCTAGTGATCCAAGAAGCATGTTTCCTAGTGTAATGGTACTTGAATTAAGTAACCATTACGGCACCTCACCTCAACCCCCGATACCAGCAATATTCTACTGTGTTTCTGTAAAATAGTTCACATATTTCAGTAACAACATTCAGATTTGATTTGATTAATGTAGAGGTACTTCGATACATTGATATGTATATATTACAATGATATTATTCTTATGTGTATTATTTCTTTTGTCACTATGATCTTTGACATACTTGTAACTCTGATTTTTGGGCGCGTAAGCGGTTATTGGAAAGTCAAGCTTTGGTCGTCATGTTAAAAAGACGCAAATTGTAGTCAGTTTATGAAATGTGAACTTTAACAGTGAGGAAGATATTTTCAAGTATGTTTTATATTGTGAAGTGATGTTTTGGCACGAGCTACGTGATATTGCAACAGAAGTAATAAAAAAGAAGTGTTACTTAAATTCGGAGTGCTGATTACTTTTTTACATCACCATTGTCCTAACTTGCAAAAGTTTAATCTTCAAGAGTGGTTTATGAAACACATCTATAAAACTTTTGAATATCGCAGAATAACACCTAGGCCTCTTTGCATCCGAGCTTGGAATCATCACTACCTAGATTTTCGACGATTGAGCCATGAGTTCACAACGAGACCAGCGTGGGAAGCACGAAAAGATGAGTGCCTAGTTTATCCATTATTTCAAGAAATGTCGTTATTAACTGTGCTCTAATGACACCTGCCACATAATATAACTTTGTTTTTGCCCGAAAATGCAATATTTAGCAGCGTGAGCAACACTACAATCATAATTAATTTTTGACCTTTGTTGTGGTATGTTTATTAGACTAGACACCCCATATTTGATACCTAGGCACGATACAACAATTTGCTGCCTCTTCCAGGTACCAGACATACTGGTGGGTGATGTCTTTCCAACGGATGTCTGATTGACACCTAGTAAAGGAATGATGAATACCGTAGTTACCCAGCACTTAAGTGCTATATTCCTAGTAAGTGACAATGCTCCCGTGTTTGCCACGCGAATTCAATAAATTTTGTTTAAAAAATAACCACAATATCTCTGGCCTTGGAAGTCCATCAAAGTTTGTACCATGTTAGCTTCTTGCTCCAAGACCTTAAAACTCGTTAGAAAATCAGGGCTCGTTCAAGCCCATTGATACTGGGTTGTACTGAAGCAGGAGATGGCACACAGTTAATTATAGAAACTCGGCAACCCATCGTAAGTTTCTGATGAAATTGGGGGAGGGACATTGATTCGTTCGTATCTCCATATTTTGGGTAAGCTGGCAGCGATGCTTCCACTTGGAGTAGTTTGGCAAGCAACGAAAGCATGTTCTTTCTGGATGGGCGATCGGAAGACACGGCTCAAGCGCAAGAGAGAGAGGAGGGAAGGGCTTGTGCGGTACATTTGGAGCACTCTAGCTGCCACGAGCGCACGAGTGTTATCCAGGACGCGGGGGAGTGCCACCTTGTAACAGCGGGAACTTTTGGTGTTTGAAGGTGTCTATGTGGTGGGTAGCCACCTCCAACCTCTTTGGTTCCACACTGTCATTTACTTATTGGTTTGGAGCATGACGAGCTCCTGTCTGCAGTGCTGGATCTCAGTGGACTGTAGAGCTGAGGAACTTACTTTGGTTCACGGAACTCCGGCTGTTTCAGTATTTAAATGATCCTTGGTTTAAAATTTTCAGAATGGAAGTGGTAAACTGTGCCTTCTATGTTTCCAGTAACTGTAACTACGCACTGTCTGTGTTGCACCTTTATTAGGCTGTTTTGGTGCCTAATGCTTTGGGCTGGCACTCAGTTCATTTGGTAAACTCATTTGAGTTCTTAAGTGGTGAAAGAGGTGCAGAACTTTTAGCATAGATTATTTGAATTTAATTAAGGTCATATCTTATGTATGTTATACTTGTCTGCTCTGTTTTACAAGTCTTAAACGTAACTGTACTCCGCCCATGTGAAATTGGTGAGACAACCGCTAGCTCCCAGTGCCGAGTGTAAATATCGGCATCTCATCAGGTTTTCAGACTGGGACCTTGGCGTTCTTCTCCGGTACATCCTGCATTGTAACTTATGTTACTAATGTTTTTAAGATAGTTTTGATAAGCATGTTTTGGTTGGATTTAAGTAACTCTTTGGTGTTTTTTTTTAAATTTGGCTTGGCCTAGTAAGGACCACATGAAAGAAGTTATTTATTCTTTCTTTTCTCCTTTCTTTCTTTCTTTCTTTCCAGTAATTTTTCGTTCTTTCCCTATGTTTTTCTCTTCTATCTTCTGTTCACATTGCACCTGTCTTATTCTTTGTTTTCTCTTGGAAACCCTTTAAACCTTTTACTTTTGCTCTCAACCTTTCTCTTTCTCCTGTTTTCCCTCCATTATATGTATTTCCATCGGGTCTGCTTTAATTTCTTTTATCTGTCTCATAGAAGTTTTGTGGTTTCTGTCAAAGAAGTTAAAAATTCTTTTTGTAATCTTGTTTTCATCTATCCTTCTTAGTTGTCTATAAATTGCAACTCTTCTCTTCCTAATCATATCTGATATTCGCTCTACTTTTCCATAAACATCTATATTACCTTTTAGCTTATATTTCCCATTCTCAAAATTTGAGTCCAAGATTTTGCTGATTATTTTCCATTCCTTCTTTTCTGTTCCACCTGACTGTTTGGCTGGAATTAACGTAAGCATTCTAATGCATATAGGCATTCTGGTTAAGCAGTATTGTAGTGCCGAAGTTTTGCATTTATCGAGACAGATTTCTTGTTATACAGGTTTTTTGTTAGGTGAAAATCCACCGGCATTTTCCTTGCCCTTGCTAGTCAGCTCCTTTGTCTAAACCATTTGGATGTATTTTTTCACCTATATTTTTAAATTTTGTAGCCTTTACTATTCTGCAACAGTCAGTTTCCATATATTTCCGTGCCTCCTTCTCATCTGTCATGAACTCTATTTTTTTCAAACGATATATGTAGTGGTTTGATACTGTCTCTTGTAGGAGACTTATCTGCATTGTTGCATCTGCTTCAGATTCAGCAAAGATGGCAAGATAATCTGCTGAAGCTACAAAATCACAACTCAGATTATTCCCTTTTCTCCCGGTTGTCAATTTTCTACTTCCTTCTTCATCTGCTCTACTCTTCCATGCCCTGATTACCTTCTCTAGCACACAACTGAACACCAATGGGGACGGTCCACTTCCTGCATTACGCCAATTTTGATCCCAAAAACTTTTCCCCAAAAATTTTTGTACTTTGAATTTGTTAGTGTATCTTCTATGATTTGACGGATTTGTTGTCAGCTCTGTTAAGAGGGTGAATAATGATTTCTTGTCAACTGAATCACGTGCTTTTTTGAATGTCATGTAAATGCTTTTCAATCTCATTCTTCTATACCTCACTATGAATTTCAGATTTAAAATTTGTTCCGCACAGAATCGTCTTTTTCTAAACCCTCGTTATTACTCTGCTAATTAGTCATCCATTTAGCTTTCCAGCCTGTGTTGTTATGCTTCTGAAAGAATTTTGTAAATTACAGGAAGGAGGGATACTCCTGTATAGTTGTTGGGGTCAGTTTTATCTCCTTTTTTGTTAGTTATTGGCACCTCTGGAACTATTTCACATTACTAGTGTGTCTAAGACAATTTTCATGAGTGGTCTGAGCTTCTTTGGGACACATTTAGATGATTCTTTCATATTGTTCCTTATCAGCGCCTTTCTAGCATTTTTATGTAAATTTGTGGCATTGAAATAAAATTCTTTAATTTTTCTTCTGAGCTTCGGCCCAGTAGTTTACCACTCTTGGATCCCGACATCCTTCATCGTTCCAATGTGTCACAGTATGCAGGTTTTGAGTTTTTGTGCTTATGAACTATTATTTTGATTTATATAAAATGGGGGCTCTAAGTAATTTTCCAGTCTGAGGTACAATTCATAATGTGTAGAGATCATCAGCAGAAGGGCTAAGCGTTGCTGATAGTGGGAATATGTGTCTAATGATATAATTATGAAATTCGCTCTAATCTGCACACTGTTTCGACTTCAAAGCAGCGTGAATAGGCACTTACGGTCAATGATAATGATCGCCCCATACCAAATGAGAAAGTGAACAGCGTTTAGTGAGGTTATTGCAGAATGTACAACAATTGATTTACCTTAGCTTGGCTCCCCATCTGACCTCATAAAGCTGTGAGGGACTCCTGTTTCAGATACCTCTCCCTCGGAAAATCTGACGAGATCACGGAAATCGAACAGTTTACAAAGGGTACCACAAGAGAAAGATATACTACTAATAGTGTGTTTCGAAAAATAAGTAAATAATGTTCTTCATGCCAGGTGATCCTACTTACTCTGCAAACTGTCCACCAGTTGGCATGATTGTAAGTAGGCTGTTTATGTTTTCTTATTGGCAACGTTACGTAGCGCTCTATATGAAAATCACTGGCTGTACTGTGTGCAGCCTGTGGCTAGTTTGCATTGTTGTCTGCCATTGTAGTGTTGGGCAGCGGCAGCTGGATGTGAACAGCGCGTAGCGTTGCGCAGTGGGAGGTGAGCCGCCAGCAGTGGTGGATGTAAGGAGAGAGATGGTGGAGTTTTGTAATTTGTCATGAACTGCTATATATATTATGACTATTAAGGTAAATACATTGTTTGTTCTCTATTAATATCTTTCATTTGCTAACTATCCCTATCAGTAGTTAGTGCCTTCCGTAGTTTGAATCTGTTAATTAGCTGGCAGTAGTGGCGCTCGCTGTATTGCAGTAGTTCGAATAACGAAGATTTTTGTGAGGTAAGTGATTTGTGAAAGGTATAGGTTAAAGTTAGTCAGGGCCATTCCTTTGTAGGGATTTCTGAAAGTCAGATTGCGTTTCGCTAAATAATATTGTGTGTCAGGTTAAGCAAAGTCGTGTTTAAATTGTTCAAAGGGGACGTTTCATATGTCGACCCTTAGCCTAGGATACCTCACTGGAATCTTCTAATTTCTTCTTGTAGTTTGTGTATTTGGTGTGGCTTTTGTTTGTTGCTGGCGCGTGATTGTAGAGAGAGTTTCCTTGGTAGATGTGGTTTTTCATTGTTGCACAGTAAAACAGTTGTGGCATGCATGTAGATTTGCACCAAGTATTTCGCAGCTGCAATTAACTAGATATTATTTTCAGTTCTATGTTAATGTGTTCTCTTATTTTTGCTCTTCAAATTGTGTTTTTCTGTGTTATCGTGTGAAATATTGTGACAATAATGGCGTGTGAAAAACGTAACACTAGGCTCCAAAGTAAACTGAGAAATGACAGTGAAGGCGAAAGTAGTGTGTTAGCGCCACCTTGTAATGAATTAACTAATGTTCAACATAGTAATTTGGTAATTGTGCATAGGGAAATGGAGCAGGCGGCAAACAATGGCGTAGACAGTGAAACAATTAGTGAACAGGGAAGCATTATCGATCGATCGGTCGGCAACAGCTCGCCTCAGGAATCCGAAATGACAGGACACAATCTTGAAAATACTGTAGATTCAGGTTTTGCGTCCTCACCCTTTTCTCAAATAAGTCAAGGCACATTTTCTGCTATTCAAACTGCGAATATTGCCGTTTCAAATGCGTTGCCGAATAGCACTGAGGAACATGTTTCAGACACCAGTGCACTGTTATTACAGTTAATGCAACAAATGGGACAAACGCTACAAAAGTTAGACACAACGATTGAACAAAATCAGAAACAAATGGAACAAAATCAGAGACAAACACAGCAACAGTTAGACGCAATGGAACAAAATCTTCACACCACGCTTGAACAAACACGTGAAGATTTAATTACTGAGTTACATAACATTGAATCGAAATGTCAAAAAGTCTGTAATGACGTAAAAACACAAATTTGTGAGCATTTCCAACCTATTTTTTCGCTTCATGAAAATGCATTACAGAATCACGAAGCAGCCATAAAAGAACTACAAACTATTGTTCATGAAAATCATGAGACCTTGCAAGCTAAAATTGACTCAGTTGCATCTACCGATTCGGTTACGCAACTTGCAAAAGCTAAGGAAAACTTAAAGGACACAGTAGATACTCTGAAAATTGGTTCAAAGAGACACATGGAGGAAATAAGTACACTATTGGAGAAAGTAGCCGAACTTTCGGATCAGGTCACTAACTTATCTACAAAGGTAGATGATGATCTGAATGACACAAGACCCGTAGCCTTCACTGACACAGAAGAGTATGAATAACTAAGAAAATTCAAACAAAATCAAAATCAAATCAATACTCAGTACAAAAGAGAAATCCGGGAAGTACAAGATCAGCTGACACAGGTAATACAAGAATTACGTATTTCAGAGGACACTCACGCCCCAATAAGGGAAGAGGGATATAGAAATACGGAACAGCCACAAAATAATAACACAGGGCATTTCGGAAGTTATGAAAGAAATTGGCAATGTGCACCGAATTTTGAGATCGAGCCGCCGACACGACGTAACAATGACCGACATGCTACTCGCCGACACGATGATTTTGACTATAAGCTGTTCATTACTACACGTAAATTCACGTTTAAGAATTCTGCCAACGACGTTCATCCACAAGCGTGGCTCCATCAAATTCTCTCATTGTTTTCCTCCCAACTGGTCATTAGAACACAGGTTAGAATTTATGTGTGGCTACTTAGGGAATGAACCAGCTGTAAGAATGTGATCGGTCATTCACGACTGCCACAGTGAAGGAGAATTTTACCATGCCTTCCTCTCAGCATATTGGTCTCAAGCCACACAAGACCGAGTAAAACATAGCATCATGATGATGAAAAACTTTGAACAATCTGCATTTTCCAGTCTTGTCAAATATTTTGAAGACATGTTGTATAAGAATCAATATCTTTCAAACCCATACAGCCCTTCAGAACTCATCCGTATTTGCTTAATCAAACTGCCTGAACATTTGAGACATATTATTTTGGCAGGACGTTGCAAAGACGACATTGTAGCTTTTCAGGGACTCTTACAAGAATTAGAAATTGGCACAGACAGTCGCGGGATGCGAAAACAGGAAAACAGTCACTACAGGTCACATGCGTCACAATTCCGTGACGACAGAAACAATAACTGGCCACGACAATTCTATTCTTACAACGTAAATCGTGACTAAAACAGACACCACCCATATGACAACCACTGGCAGAGTAATAGTTACAGGGAAAGATCACCTTTCCGCGGTAATGACTATCACAGAGACAATCATAGAAACAGACAATTTGGCAACCAGTACAATTATTATCACGGGAGACTGAATAACTTCAGACGCAACGGTCCAGTGCGCAGTTACGACTCAGGGAGAAATTCTCCACCACATGACCGACACGAAAGAAACTGTGTAAACTACCGACAAAACGACAGACGTGAATTTCATCAGAACTGGCGAGCTTTAAACAGAACTGGGCCCTCTCGGCAAGGCGAATTTGTGGAAGTTAGGCCTCCTAATCCCAGTAATGACGCGCGCCAACAAAGAAACAGAAAATGACTCACACCGCAGGCAGCCGCGTGCGCCAGCTGGCTCAGAGAAAAATAACATAGACGCTAACCTTGAGCAAAATTCCTGTATTCCTTATGGACTAATACTGCATGATAATTGCATTCAAGTTGAAACTCTGCATACTGAGAAGAGCAAAAGGTTTACACCACAATTCACATGTAAAACCGTTTATTGAAAGATAATCTGCTTTTTAACTTTGTCTTTGCCATAAAACGTTTCACTTCACATTACTAGTATGCTCTAGAAACTGTTACCATGCAACAATATTTTGAAGTTAACTATCCAGTCTAGAACCTAGGGTACATATTTAGACAGTAATTACCACTGCATTGTGATAGTGAACAGACGACACAGTGTTATTGTGTGTGTACATTCTTGCTTGTTATTTGCATGATTACGTAACGACTATAAGGCTCACATACTTAGAACATTTACCAGTACTGCTAATGAGATTTTAATGCAACATTTTGGTGTACTTGAAAATACATTCTGAATTAAAGTACTTTCTGAGAGATACCAGATGTCACAGTGGTTAGTTTATGTGACAGCTACACGATTATATTACGACGTTACTAATGAGTGTCAATTTACAATGTTGCTTTTGCGGTGTATCTGTTTTATATCTGCACAGTTTTTTCTGAATCCTTCTGGAAAGCAAACCATGTTTTAGTAGTAACTTTTGTGGTATAGCTACAATGAGACAGCCTTTTCCATAGCACAACAATAAGCGTAATAACTAAGTTATCTATACGCAAAGCATTTCACTTTTGTGTATCATGAGGTAAGTACATTGACTTCTGCAGAACTTAGCTTTCGGAGGACAATAACTACGACACTTCCACAGAGATTATCTTACAGCAAGACGCACATTTAGCGCTACAGGACACGTATTTGAGTGATTAATTTTCTACTTAAAACATTTATTTTTAAAGATTTTTGAATTACAAAGAAAGTTTTCCATGATACATTTCATTCCATTGCTGTAATCTGTAACACCTGAGGGTATAATTACAATAATCCTCAGGGGGGTACACGCTTACTTTGTGTATCCTGTGTTTGGAAAGCACAAGGAGCCCTAGCTAATATGGTATTTGCTTATACAACTTTACACATCAGTACCATATTTCTCTAACACATAAATTACACAGCTATCTGATCATTTAACTGAGAGATAAACATGTTTTTTACTACGTCAGTGACACATGTTTACGTAATTACACCATTGGGTAACTTCACACTTACGAAATTGTATTTTGTCTGTACTGTGTGAACTCTTCATATTTTTTCAGAACCATTGTGATACTATGAGAGCTTTGAATGATGTATTTGGTATGAGATCATGATTTTTTTAAAGTACGTTTGAGCTAGATGACACTATTGAAATGAGCAGAGAATATTTTTTATGGTTTGAAATTATTGCAGAAAGCTATGACTTTTTTGAGATTTGACTGAGGTGTTATGATGTTATTTTTACGACGACGATGTGTATTATGCTGTTGAGGTATGTTTATGTCAATAAGATGATGCTACCATATAAGAGGAATGTGATTACGTGTTTATATGTATATGAATAATGAATAGAAGTTAGGGACTCTTGACTTGTGAAAAAAGGATGTTGGAAACCAAGAATCGTACTTTGAGAGTTGTGAGGTGTGTGTAAATGCGTGAATGTATCACAATGCCGGCGAAGATTTTTTTGGACACTGTTATATTCATAGGATTTTGTTTCTACACATTTGCAATGTAAATTCTCGACCTGTGAAATTTTTATATGAGGCTGTCACTGTAGCGGAAACTGCTGTCGTAAATATTGTAAGAAAGTTAAGTGACCACCTGCATGTGCGTCGTCGGCACACAGCTGTCAGACACCTGGAGAGCAAGCCATTAGGGTGTGCCTTTCCGGAAGCACAGGTAGAAAAAAAAAGGAGGAGGCCATTATCCTCGCTATTAACATTTCCTTGTTGAAAGCATACTGTGGGGCTCGTAATTTATGATATTTACTGAAATGCCTAATGAAATGACAAGAAATATTTTTACATCTGCACACCTGATTACGACAAGCGTCTTTCTACGAGAGTTGAGAGAATTTCTACTAGCTTATGTAATGTCACATGACTATTGAATGATATTTTTATGCTTTGCTTTCCGTAGTTGCTTATTTCACTTGATATCTGGTTTCCAGCTGTGTTGCAGCATTGCTTTTATAAAATAAAATGCATTTGCTAATGTGAACACTTTCTGTCAACAGATCTATTAAATAAAAATTTTGTAATCCACATTCTTTAGAAAAGGAGCACTTGGAAAGGAAAGAACAATAAGAAGGGACTAGTAACAGTAACTGGACACATAATTTTCTTTTCAAGTACATGGTAATATTTTTTTTACAATAAGTTGTTGTGGTGCACCACTTTAATTACATAGACATTAAGATGTGAATAGACATTTCCCTTTTCTGCATTGTTGTTTTTACTGTAACATTTTTTTCTGCTTGAGCTGTGTCATGTTTGGGTATGAGTTGCTGCTGTTTGCCAGGCGTAGTGTTATTGGATTTGACTTTGTATTATTCTGTTAAGCCAGTTTTACTAATGATTTATTTTTATTGTTTGCTGCACATTGCCTTAGATTAGTTGTAATATTACAATTGCTTTGCTAATTTCTTAATGCTGCTTGCTTCGCAAATCTGCGTTTTTTTTCATTGCTGTTTATATTAATTGTTTTATGTGATGCTGCATTGCCTCGTCCCTTGGTATATATATCTGAGCTCAGTAGATTTAAGTTAGCTTAAGAAGGGTAGACTATATAAGAAACTAACTATGATGACTTGGAAGAAATGTATTGAGAAGCTATATGAAAATGGTTTGGGCAAAAAAAAAAAAAAAGGATACTGTACATTGGAGAAAAACTATTTTTGACAGAGGATGTGAACAGAATACAGAAAGCAGGCTTAGATAAGACTTTTGGGAATAATGATGAATGAAGGGAGATCTCCATGCAAAATACTGCAGTAAAACAAACCCTGTCCTTTCCCTTTTGTGTTATCCCACTATATGTGTTTGTGTACCCTTGTGTATTTGTGTTTTTCCTGTCTTTATGTGTTTAGCTGATGACAGCTATGTTGTAGAATATTTCTAATACTATGTTATTTACTTTGTAAAGGTGTTGAGACATTATTTATTCTGTTTTAATGCTCATGTGTGAAGTTGACGTTTCGGAAGTGATTCTGATCTTTTATTTTTGTACTCATGTCATAATTCCTGTAACACTGATGTATATGTTTATTTCTATTCTGTTGTAAAGCCTGTACTACAAATGTTATCTGTATTGTTATGTTTTTAATGATGTATTTTGTACCTTTGTAATTGTATTCTCATGTTATAATATTGTAATTGACACCAGTTAATCAAATTAAGTAACTTGTAAGTTCCATTTCACTGCACACGTTTCTGTTGGTCATAGTATATGGACAATATGTGAAAAGTAGGGACTGATAGTGTTTGCACATGTGTTAATAATTCAGCAAGGGACTGGATAACAGCATTGCTGGTTCTAAGGACAATTCCAAAAACTTTGTGAGTGCACAAGTGGTGGTTTATGGACTTGCTATATTATCCGCAAGACTCTTCAATGGTGATTGTGCACCTGCACAGTCGCAACAGATGGCTGCTGACCGTCTCTACAAGAACTACAGTGGGTCTACACCTATGATGACTCACCAATACCACTATTTCTACAAGGACTACAGTGGGTCTGCACCTCTGGTGGCCCACCAATACCATACTCTCTACCAGGACTACAGTGGGTCTGCTCTGTGGTGACCTACCTACCAATCTTCTTCAAAACGTCGAATGACTCTGCTGTGGGTTTGCTCTGTTGTGGCCCATTACCTGTCTGCATGTCAAGAGTCAGCACTGTCTTTCTGTTGGAAGGACAACACTACTTCTTCAAGACTGCATGGAAATCCACTACTTCCGTGTGGATTGTCTTTTACTGCTCAGACTTTGAAAAAAAAAAAAAAAAACACTGAAATTTTACTGTGATGAACAATCTGGACTGTCTTTATGGACTGTGAGAAAATTTTAGCTTTTGACCAACATTGTATAAATAAGTGTGCGCATTTGATATCTTTGTTATTGTAATTATGAAAAATTTTTTGAAATCATTATTGGCCACTTGTTGTTGTTGTTGTTGTTGTGGTCTTCAGTCCTGAGACTGGTTTGATGCAGCTCTCCATGCTACTCTATCCTGTGCAAGCTTCTTCATCTCCCAGTATCTACTGCAACCTACATCCTTCTGAATCTGCTTAGTGTATTCATCTCTTGGTCTCCCTCTACGATTTTTACCCTCCACACTGCCCTCCAATGCTAAATTTGTGATCCCTTGATGCCTCAAAACATGTCCTACCAACCGATCCCTTCTTCTAGTCAAGTTGTGCCACAAACTTCTCTTCTCCCCAATCCTATTCAATACCTCCTCATTAGTTATGTGATCTACCCACCTTATCTTCAGCATTCTTCTGTAGCACCACATTTCGAAAGCTTCTATTCTCTTCTTGTCCAAACTAGTTATCGTCCATGTTTCACTTCCATACATGGCTACACTCCATACAAATACTTTTAGAAACGACTTCCTGACACTTAAATCTATACTCGATGTTAACAGATTCCTCTTCTTGAGAAACGCTTTCCTTGCCATTGCCAGTCTACATTTTATATCCTCTCTACTTCGACCATCATCGGTTATTTTACTCCCTAAATAGCAAAACTCCTTTACTACTTTAAGTGTCTCATTTCCTAATCTAATTCCCTCAGCATCACCCGACTTAATTTGACTACATTCCATTATCCTCGTTTTGCTTTTGTTGATGTTCATCTTATATCCTCCTTTCAAGACACTGTCCATTCCGTTCAACTGCTCTTCCAAGTCCTTTGCTGTCTCTGACAGAATTACAATGTCATCGGCGAACCTCAAAGTTTTTACTTCTTCTCCATGAATTTTAATACCTACTCCGAATTTTTCTTTTGTTTCCTTTACTGCTTGCTCAATATACAGATTGAATAACATCGGGGAGAGGCTACAACCCTGTCTTACTCCTTTCCCAACCACTGCTTCTCTTTCATGCCCCTCGACTCTTATAACTGCCATCTGGTTTCTGTACAAACTGTAAATAGCCTTTCGCTCCCTGTATTTTACCCCTGCCACCTTCAGAATTTGAAAGAGAGTATTCCAGTTAACATTGTCAAAAGCTTTCTCTAAGTCTACAAATGCCAGAAACGTAGGTTTGCCTTTTCTTAATCTTTCTTCTAAGATAAGTCGTAAGGTCAGTATTGCCTCACGTGTTCCAACATTTCTACGGAATCCAAACTGATCTTCCCCGAGGTCAGCTTCTACCAGTTTTTCCATTCGTCTGTATAGAATTCGCGTTAGTATTTTGCAGCTGTGACTTATTAAACTGATAGTTCGGTAATTTTCACAACTGTCAACACCTGCTTTCTTTGGGATTGGAATTATTATATTCTTCTTGAAGTCTGAGGGTATTTCGCCTGTTTCATACATCGTGCTCACCAGATGGTAGAGTTTTGTCATGACTGGCTCTCCCGAGGCCATCAGTAGTTCAAATGGAATGTTGTCTACTCCCGGGGCCTTGTGTCGACTCAGGTCTTTCAGTGCTCTGTCAAACTCTTCACGCAGTATCTTATCTCCCATTTCGTCTTCATCTACATCCTCTTCCATTTCCATAATATTATCCTCAAGTACATCGCCCTTGTATAAACCCTCTATATACTCCTTCCACCTTTCTGCCTTCCCTTCTTTGCTTAGAACTGGGTTGCCATCTGAGCTCTTGATATTCATACAAGTGGTTCTCTTCTCTCCAAAGGTCTCTTTAATTTTCCTGTAAGCAGTATCTATCTTACCCCTAGCGAGACAAGCCTCTACATCCTTACATTTGTCCTCTAGCCATCCCTGCTTAGCCATTTTGCACTTCCTGTCGATATCATTTTTGAGACGTCTGTATTCCTTTTTGCCTGCTTCATTTACTGCATTTTTGTATTTTCTCCTTTCATCAATTAAATTCAATATTTCTTCTGTTACCCAAGGATTTCTACTAGCCCTCGTCTTTTTACCTACTTGATCCTCTGCTGCCTTCACTACTTCATCCCTCAGAGCTACCCATTCTTCTTCTATTGTATTTCTTTCCCCCATTCCTGTCAATTGTTCCCTTATGCTCTCCCTGAAACTCTCTACAACCTCTGGTTCTTTCAGTTTATCCAGGTCCCATCTCCTTAAATTCCCACCTTTTTGCAGTTTCTTCAGTTTCAATCTGCAGTTCATAACCAATAGATTGTGGTCAGAATCCACATCTGCCCCAGGAAATGTCTTACAATTTAAAACCTGGTTCCTAAATCTCTGTCTTACCATTATATAATCTATCTGATACCTACTAGTATCTCCAGGATTCTTCCAGGTATACAACCTTCTTTTATGATTCTAGAACCAAGTGTTGGCTATGATTAAGTTATGCTCTGTGCAAAATTCTACAAGGCGGCTTCCTCTTTCATTCCTTCCCCCCAATCCATATTCACCTACTATGTTTCCTTCTCTCCCTTTTCCTACTGACGAATTCCAGTCACCCATGACTATTAAATTTTCGTCTCCTTTCACTACCTGAATAATTTCTTTTATCTCGTCATACATTTCATCTATTTCTTCAGCATCTGCAGAGGTAGTTGGCATATAAACTTGTACTACTGTAGTAGGCATGGGCTTTGTGTCTATCTTGGCCACAATAATGCGTTCACTATGCTGTTTGTAGTAGCTAACCCGCACTCCTATTTTTTTATTCATTATTAAACCTACTCCTGCATTACCCCTATTTGATTTTGTATTTATAACCCTGTAATCACCTGACCAAAAGTCTTGTTCCTCCTGCCACCGAACTTCACTAATTCCCACTATATCTAACTTTAACCTATCCATTTCCCTTTTTAAATTTTCTAACCTACCTGCCCGATTAAGGGATCTGACATTCCACGCTCCGATCCGTAGAACGCCAGTTTTCTTTCTCCTGATAACGACGTCCTCCTGAGCAGTCCCCGCCCGGAGATCCGAATGGGGGACTATTTTACCTCCGGAATATTTTACCCAAGAGGACGCCATCATCATTTAATCATACAGTAGAGCTGCATGTCCTCGGGAAAAATTACGGCCGTAGTTTCCCCTTGCTTTCAGCCGTTCGCAGTACCAGCACAGCAAGGCCGTTTTGGTTAATGTTACAAGGCCAGATCAGTCAATCATCCAGACTGTCGCCCCTGCAACTACTGAAAAGGCTGCTGCCCCTCTTCAGGAACCACATGTTTGTCTGGCCTCTCAACAGATACCCCTCCGTTGTGGTTGCACCTACGGTACGGCCATCTGTATCGCTAAGGCACGCAAGCCTCCCCACCAGCGGCAAGGTCCATGGTTCATGGGGGGGCCACTGGCCAAAAATATTTTGTAAAATTTTTTGTGGGGAGCATGGGGGCTATGTAAGTAGGCTGTTTATGTTTTCTTATTGGCAACGTTACGTAGCGCTCTATATGAAAATCACTGGCTGTGCTGTGTGCAGCCTGTGGCTAGTTTGCATTGTTGTCTGCCATTGTAGTGTTGGGCAGCGGCAGCTGGATGTGAACAGCGCGTAGCGTTGCGCAGTGGGAGGTGAGCCGCCTGCAGTGGTGGATGTAAGGAGAGAGATGGCGGAGTTTTGTAATTTGTCATGAACTGCTATATATATTATGACTATTAAGGTAAATACATTGTTTGTTCTCTATTAATATCTTTCATTTGCTAACTATCCCTATCAGTAGTTAGTGCCTTCCGTAGTTTGAATCTGTTACTTAGCTGGCAGTAGTGGCGCTCGCTGTATTGCAGTAGTTCGAGTAACGAAGATTTTTGTGAGGTAAGTGATTTGTGAAAGGTAAAGGTTAAAGTTAGTCAGGGCCATTCCTTTGTAGGGATTTCTGAAAGTCAGACTGCGTTGCGCTAAATAATATTGTGTGTCAGGTTAAGTAAAGTCGTGTTTAAATTGTTCGAAGGGGATGTTTCATGATGAGTGCAAACCAGCAGCAGTCTTCTAAATATTGACAGACTGTATTTGGCTGTTTGTCATAAGCAAAGTTATAGTTCAGTTCACAATTAATTATCTGTTTCACTGCTTCTGCTAAATTGCTGTTGATTATACACCATCAAAGGAGCCCTACTTTGTATCACATAGTTGTTTATTATAGAACAAACACATTGGGTATGGGAGTCACCCTGTAAACTGTCCGTTAGTGCCCCACCAGGCAGTATGTAGGACAATGGCAATCAACTTGTGAGTTAACCATCATTGCCCCAACATAAAAACTGACTATTATTTTCGTACGCAATAGCGTCCAAGGTAAAAGTAATCACTTTGTAAATCGACCATCATTACCTAATTCAACAGTATCAGAATAACAGGCGTCCCATTAAGTAACCATCATTATAACCATCATTACTTCCAGCAGTATACATTTGCATATTTCTATGTTTCAGATACTTAGATGACACGTAAGGAAGACAGACAAAGCTAAATGGGCTGCAGAAATGTAGGAGAAAAAGCGGAACAAACAGATGCTGAGTGTCTGTCGATTAAAAAGGCAGCTGTAATTTTTAAAATATCTCGTAGCACTGTGAAAATCAAATTAAAGAGTGGAAATATTACAGATCCGGGTTGACAAGGGAAAATGCACACAACATTAAAAGAACCTAAAGCAACAACGTTTCTGTAGATGCAGTTCAGACCCGTTTATCAGCTAGCTGCTAAGGAGATAATGAAAGCTATTTCAAAAAGATAAGGAGACACGTCAAATAAAGGAGAAGGAACAAAAGGAAACAGTCTGTTAATAAAAGAAGAATGTGGAGAAGAAGAAGGGTCGTGAGATAGTATTATAGCAGAGACGGGATGAAGACTGGCTGTGACATTTATTAATGAAACGATAGAAAAACACGTAATACTCTATATGTCATCAGATCTGAACCAATAACAATAGTGTGGATGACTGGTAATTCACAAGTAATTGTCCAAGTTGATGAGTTTATAGGAATAATGGGAATGACATGATTACATAATTTTTTGCTTAGAATTATGCTTTCTAAAAGGGGTTATACTGAATGAGCTCCTCAGAGTTGTTGTAAAATTGTCAGTTTAGCCAACGCTCATAATGAGGGAAAAGAAATGAAAATCTGCGCCATGCTCGGGACTTTAACTCGTATCTCGTTGTTTATTAGACAGAAGTGCTAACCAGTACACACCGCAGAACAATGGCTAACTGTGCCGTACTGACTACACAAGTCTAATGTGCTCCCTCAAGAGCATTTCATGTTGTTTGTGCAGCAAGGTTAGCTATAGTTCTGAAGACACCGGCACGGTGGCTCAGCGTGTCAGAGGGTTAGCTGCCCTCTGTAATAAAAAAAAACGAACTAAACGGATGTCTTACGACGTCCACCCCGAGCAGATGCAACGAACAATATCGAACAAAATGATTTAAAAAAAGCGTAATGAGTAGCGTCGATGCAAAAAAAAAAAAAAAGGAGGTGTAAAGGTTGGTATTCCTGCCTCATAAGCAATGAGAACTGTGTTCAAGTCCTCGCTGTAGCACAAATTTTAATTAATTTCTTCAGCTTCCATCATTATTGTAGATAAAGATGAGACTCTAATGTCTGGAGGATAATTTAATAAGATCCATTAGAACACCTACAACCTTATAAGCAAAGTTACCTCTCCTAAAGACAACTACTTTCAAGCACTAGTTGTAAACACACTCAGTTTTTTTGTCTGATTTAAATGAAAGCGACTGATAAGATTTGTGTTACACTTTTAGTGTTACACGAAGCAATAGAAAATGACATGAAATAATTTATATGATAATAAAGGGAAAGACTCAACTGCGATGTGGGAAGTTGCATGTAATAACATTCCATCAGTTGAAATAGGCTCCCAAAAATTGTTTGACAGATGTGGGAAACATTCATGAAAGTGTTGTGTGGGATTTCACATACAGAACAGCTCACATTAGTCCTGAAAACAGATGGCGAAAGGTATTATTCGACTTTACGGGAGAATTTAAAACATAGGTCGAATTGAAGCGCCAGTATTATGTCTCCATTTCAGAGCGCAGCATCTAAGTTAGTGCCCAGTTGAACATACGTCTCATCGCAGAGGGTCCAAAAAATGGTTCAAATGGCTCTGAGCACTATGGGACTTAACATCTATGGTCATCAGTCCCCTAGAACTTAGAACTACTTAAACCTAACTAACCTAAGGACATCACACAACACCCAGCCATCACGAGGCAGAGAAAATCCCTGACCCCGCCCGGAATCGAACCCGGGAACCCGGGCGTGGGAAGCGAGAATGCTACCGCACGACCACGAGATGCGGGCAACATCGCAGAGGGGGTTGGTAAGTAACTTCTCATTAGTTACCCGATCTACCGATCTAATCTTCAACATTCTTCTGTAGCATCACATTTCCTATTGTTACCGTCTTTGTCTGAACTGCTTATTGTCCACATTTCACTTGCACACGAGGCTATTCTCCACACAAATATCTTCACAAAGACTTCATAACATTTAATTTTCCGTACGTTGTTAAAACATTTCTCTTTTTCTAAAAAGTTATTCACTCGATTGTCGGTCTGCGTTTGGTGTTCACAGTACTTATCGTACTGTTGATCAAGACTGCTAACTTCCGTTGCTTCATAAAATATCAACACTTGGCGCTACAGTCGTGCAACTTTGCTGTGAACTGATAACTTTTGAAAAATAAACAAACGGCCCTTACTTTGTGAACACGCAGCGGCCGTATCGCGCTGCTGAATGCGGAGCTCCTGGGGCCAGTTCGGTGTATTGCCCCGTGCAGGAAGTTGGCGGACGCGCACCGGCGGGCGCTTTAGGCTGTGACTCGACGCAGCTCGGCTGGCCTGGTATACTCGGCCAGCTGAGCGGTGGCTGGCTTTGACTGGCAACAGTTGCACGACTGCCTCTGCCGCCGCCACTTCAAAGGCGGGCAGCCGCACTGGGCGCTGCTGGCTGCTGGCGCTGCCGGGTACTCGGCTGATGAGCGGCCCCTCTGCGCGCTGGCGGCCACGGACCGACTTCCCGGTATTTCCCTCCTGTGGGCTGCGAACATTGCGCGCTCTCATAAGATTCACAGCATCACCCAGGAAAATGCGTTTGTCACATTTTAGAGTAATTTGTGAGGGCTTCCACGAAGAAAGTCCCTCAAGGCTCAATTTTGGGTCCACTCCTATACAGGGTGTTACAAAAGGTACGGCCAAACTTTCCGGAAACATTCCTCACACACAAAGAAAGAAAATATGTTATGTGGTCATGTGTCCGGAAACGCTTGCTTTCCATGTTAGAGCTCATTTTATTACTTCTCTTCAAATGACATTAATCATGGAATGGAAACACACAGCAACAGAACGTACCAGCGTGACTTCAAACACTTTGTTACAGGAAATGTTCAATATGTCCTCCGTTAGCGAGGATACATGCATCCACCCTCCGTCGCATGGAATCCCTGATGCGCTGATGCAGCCCTGGAGAATGGCGTATTGTATCACAGCCGTCCACAATACGAGCACGAAGAGTCTCTACATTTGGTACCGGGGTTGCGTAGACAAGAGCTTTTAAATACCTCCATAAATGAAAGTCAAGAGGGTTGAGGTCAGGAGAGCGTGGAGGCCATGGAATTGGTCCGCCTCTACCAATCCATCGGTCACCGAAACTGTTGTTGAGAAGCGTACGAACACTTCAACTTAAATGTGCAGGAGCTCCATCGTGCATGAACCACATGTTGTGTCGTACTTGTAAAGGCACATGTTCAAGCAGCACAGGTAGAGTATCCCGTATGAAATCATGATAACGTGCTCCATTGAGCGTAGGTGGAAGAACATGGAACCCAATCAATACATCACCAACAATGCCTGCCCAAACGTTCACAGAAAATCTGTGTTGATTACGTGATTTAACATGGAAATTAAGCGTTTCCGGACACATGTCCACATAACATCTTTTCTTTATTTGTGTGTGAGGAATGTTTCCTGAAAGTTTGGCCGTACCTTTTTGTAACACCCTGTATATCAACCATAGGCAATGAAAACCTCACAGCTTCATTTTGCCAAATTTCGCAGGTGAAGCAAAAACGGTTTCTTAATATATATATATATATATATATATATATATATATATATATATATATATAGAACTCCGCTGTACCGGTCCCAAGCCCGGGGCCTCATTATGCAAGTGATGAGGAAGGAGGAGGGGGAGGAGTAACAACCTCGTTTAAAAAACCAGAGTTCACCTGGCCCGGGTGATAGTACTCTGTCAGGGCCCCTTTGCTAGGGTTACAGCGAAGACCTCAACGGTAGTGAAGGCGGAGAGAACGAATCTCGGTACGGAGGAACTAGCGGAAGAGGCACATAATACAACAAATCCACCTTGCGTCTGACTTGTAACAAGCGTCACTGTGGTCGGCGTCTGTTCACCAGAGGTGCGGCCGTAATACAAATTCTGGAACTAACCACTCCAGTCTTAACCACTGAGCTTTTCTGAGCTCAACCCTTTGATTCTAAGTACTATTATGGAGCGTTTTAGTAATTACAAAATTACCCCAGGTGGTAACAAATCCTCCGCCATCAGTGGCGCAACTAGTCTATCGGATTCTGGGGAGACTAGGCTGAAACGCTATATCCCAAACCAGAGGAAATCGAAGTCTTTTGACCGACTCATGCCCAAGGTCGAAACATTTTTTGGAACTATCAATATTAACTCTCTCTTGACACCAGGAAAACTCTATAAATTAGGAGACATACTAAAAGAACAAAATATCAAAATTTTAGCCCTGCAAGAAACAAGGTTGCCTGATGAGAATACCATGGATTTTGGAAACTACCGATTGTTTAAAAGTAAAACAGACAAAAGAATTCTTAAAAACACTCCGCATCTGGGTGTTGCATTCGCAATTTCGCAAGACATTCTTGGCTCCGTAATCGAAATAAATCCAGTAAACAACAGACTAATGACAATTTCCATGAAATGTGCAAATAAAATGTACTGTTTAATTAACGCACACATGCCTATCAACCAGGAGAATAAAACAAATCCAGAAAAAGTAAATAAGTCATGGGAAGTGTTAGAGAATACAGTCTCCAAAATTCCTCAAAATTATGTAAAGATTTTAATGGGTGATTTTAATGCACAGTTAGGGAAAGAGAGAAAATTTAGAAAAACGGTCGGTGAATTCCCTGCACATAAATGGACCAATCAACATGGAAAGAGGCTGGTAGAATTTTGCAGAAATTTCAATCTCAAAATTATGTCAAGTCATTTTAAGAAAAAACCTTCAAAACAAAAGACATGGCGATCACCTAACAAGGACATAGGTGAATTCCAAATTGACCATATTGCAATCTCGTATCCATGTCACAAAGAAATTTTAAATGTTCAAGTTCGTAAAGGCGCCAATATTGACTCAGACCATTACTTAACCCGTGTGAAACTAAAGCTAAAACCCCAAAATTTCAACAAAAGGACACCATTAATCCCCAAATTTGACACCAGTAAAATCCAACCATCATTATTAGCAGACGAATTTGACAAAACAAGTGCACAAAATTGGGAACAACTCAAACACAAGATTATCAAAACAGCTCAAGATCAAATTCCTTTACGAAAACACAAGAAACATGCTTGGTGGAATGAAAACTGTGATCATGCAATCAAAGCCAGACAAGAGACATTTAAAGCATGGAATAGCAACAAGACAGAAGACACATATGATACATTCCTGACAACTAGAAAAGACACTTCAAAACTAATTAGACAAACAAAAAGACAATATGAGAATAGTCAACTCTTAGAAATTGAAGAAGATTTTCAGAAATACAATACCAGAAATTTTTATAAAACTTTTAAAACCAAAATAAAGGGGTACCAACCCCAGAATCTTTGGTTCAAGAAGGAAAATGGACAGTTGGCTCTTAACAACCAAGAAAATTGCAAAGAACTTTCTAAATATTTTAAGAATCTTCTAAATTGCCCCGAGCCCACAGAAAGATATCCACCAAAAATTCCCCAACAATGCAATCCAGTTTCACTTGCACCAAATGAAGAGGAAATCATTAAAGAAATTCATAGGTTGAAAAACAACAAAGCATCTGGTGAAGATGGAATTGTTGCAGAACTTTTAAAGGCAGCTGGTCCAAAAACCGTTAAAGAAATTACTTCAATCATGCAAAACATTTGGCAAACTGAAAAAATTCCTGATGAATGGAAAACCGCCTTGATTCACCCACTTCATAAGAAGGGAGACAAAACTGATGTTAATAATTACAGAGGAATTTCTCTTCTTCCAGTCACATACAAAATCGTTTCTCAATGTCTTCTGAACCGAGCACAACAACAACTTGAATGGAAAATTGGCGAATATCAAGCAGGTTTCAGGCCAAACAGATCTTGCCCAGAACAGATTTTAGTCCTCAAACTAATTCTCAGACATCAAAAAATTTACAATAAAAAACTAGTTTGTACCTTTGTAGATTTTAGAAAGGCTTATGACTCAGTGGATCGTGAATCTCTTTTCCAAATTGTGAAAGAACAAGGCCTGGATCCTAAAACCACGGCAATTATCAGAGACACGCTAACTGGTACAAAATCAAAAGTAAAGTTCAGAGGAGAAATTTCAGAACCCTTTGAAATAAAAACAGGCGTGAGGCAAGGTGATGGACTCTCTCCGTTGCTATTTAACTGCGTTCTAGAAAAAGTAATACAAGAGTGGCGCGAACGAAAATTGGAGTTCAAAATTGACCAACCAGTGAAATTAGGACGAACAAATATTCGAAAAGACTGTTTGGCCTTTGCAGACGACTTGGTTATTCTAATGCAGGACATCCAAATTGCTCAGAAACAAATAGAAATTCTTAAAGAAACAGCAGAAAGAGTAGGTCTCCAAATCTCATTTGAAAAAACACAGTATATGACTAGCAACAAACTGGCACCCAAACTTTTGGAAACTAAGTATGGAAAAATCAAAAGAGTTTCGCAATTCAAATATTTAGGTGAAACAATCTCAGAGACTGGTCTAGAAAAAATTGAAAATGAAATTCGTTGTCAAAAGATGGAGACAGCTTTTAGACTTACAAAAGACATCTACAACAAAAAATGTCTCTTGAGGTACTCTAAATTGAGACATTACAACACGGTCATAAAACCAGAGTGCCTTTATGGGGCTGAAACGCTAATTTTAAACAGAAATAAGGACATTCAAGAAATCCAAAAAAGAGAAAGAAAAGTAATCAGAAAAATTCTAGGTCCAAAATATACTGAAGAAGGAACATACAGGCTAAGAGCAAATAGTGAAATTCAACAATACACCAGCATATATTCGGATATGAAAAAACGCAGATTAAAATTTTATGGGCATATTAAAAGAATGGATGCTACCAGACTAACTAAACAAGTAGTGGAATTCTTCGAAAATCGAAGTAAAGCTAAATTTGAGACAATAAAATGGATTGCTGCTATAAAAGAGGACATGAAAGAGGCAGATATAAAACAAGATGAAATTCAAGACAGAAAATTATTTAGGCAAAAAATTCATGACTGGGTAGTTGGTCAAGCTGAAAAACCAAAGAAAACTGGAACCACATGGTCTGATGAAAGGAAAAGAGCTCATTCCGTGAGAATGAAAACAATTTGGGCAGAGAGAAAGTCTAAAAGAAAATAACTGAATGCCCCGTGATTGTACTTCACGTGGTCCAGTAGGACCCAAACGTGAATAATAATAATAATATATATATATATATATAAAGTGATACAAAAAGTTGTTGCGTATGTAACTGTAGCAGAAGCCAGGTAATTGACAGATACATGCACTTTCAAATCTCTACATCTACATCTACGTTATTACTCTGCTATTCACAATGAAGTGCCTGGCAGATGATTCAGTGAACCATCTTCAAGCTGTCTGTATTCCGTTCCACTCTTGAAAGGCACGTGGGAAAAACGAGCACTTAAATTTTTCTGTGCGAGCGCTGATTTCTCTTTGATTGTTGAGTTACTGGTGACAGGAATTACGAGTTTTCACAGAGAGATGGAGTTACAAGATTTTCATTGCCGACCATCGATATGTGGTAGATAAGTGTGGCGGCCAACACAGCGAACGACGCTTAATCGCTACTCGATATAGAGTAGCACTTCAATTCGCTCTCGACAGAGGTGCTCTCCCAGTGAAGTACTGATGAGAGACTTGTTCCTCGCTCTTTGAGAACATGTACGAGCGCGCATACTGTCGTTACGTGTTCTCATTCCAAGAGCGACAATGGCACGGGCCCCCTCTCCAAGCCAGACATGAAGGGGTATATCTTTTGGTCTCTTCCATTACTCCTTCAGCTCAAGGCGTCAGGACTATTGCCTGCCAATCAGCATTGCTCTTCTAAATCGGGGTGACCAATCCGGAAATCTGTAGTATCGGCGTTTAGCGTTTGCTGTCTCCCTGTGAAAATCTCTGAAACTGCGTGCTATATGTAAAGAATGCGTAGGCTGGGCGCTCCCACACAATGTAATGAAATTTGCTTTTAAGGCGAACACGGGGTCGTTCATCCTTTCACTCGGGCAAACGCTGTCCGCTCCACCAGCCGACGCAGATGGGTTGGGACCGGCCTCCGGGCATGTGGTTGCCTCTCTTGAGCTAAAAGCTCCTTTGACCGTCGTGTCTGGGATGTATGTGAGTACACCAGCTTCGAGTATTTCAACCACGGTGCGCACTTGCGAATTATTAGTTATTTGCATATCGTTTACATGAACTCATACAACATTGACTTCATCTTATCGAGTTTGGGTTCGAATGAAGCGTCCTGACATGCGTAATATGATTGTGAGGGCGGAATATGTAAGGAATGAAGGTCAGGAGATCACGATGTCTTACAATACAGATTCTGTAGCCGACCAGGGTGGCCGAGCGGTTCCAGGCGTTACAGTCTGGAAACACGAGACCACTACGGTCGCAGGTTCGAATCCTGCCTCGGGCATGGATGTGTGTGATGTCTTTAGGTTAGTTAGGATTAAGTAGTTCTAAGTTCTAGGGGACTGGTGACCTCCGCAGTTAAGTCCCATAGTGCTCAGAGCCATTTGAACCATTTGAACCTACAGATTCTGTAAACTGAAACGTTCCACGTCATTTAGACAATAAATCGCTATAATGATCTGTGGAACATGTAACGAACTTACTAATTAACTAAAATTCAACCTTTGCAAAAAATATTAATACTTTTAAAAGGTTGCTTCAGTAGCTACACTCATGCTCATAAATTAAGGATAATGCTGATACACGATGAAACAACGCTCTGGTTGGCGGTTTGCGGGTTTAAATCACCTCGGGGTAATACGAGGGCAGTTCAATAAGTAATGCAACAAATTTTTTTTCTGAAACAGGGGTTGTTTTATTCAGCATTGAAATACACCAGGTTATTCCCCAATCTTTTAGCTACACAACACTATTTTTCAACGTAATCTCCATTCAATGCTACGGTCTTACGCCACCTTGAAACGAGGGCCTGTATGACTGCACGGTACCATTCCACTGGTCGATGTCGGAGCCAACGTCGTACTGCATCAATAACTTCTTCATCATCCGCGTAGTGCCTCCCACGGATTGCGTCCTTCATTGGGCCAAACATATGGAAATCCGACGTTGCGAGATCGGGGCTGTAGGGTGCATGAGGAAGAACAGTCCACTGAAGTTTTGTGAGCTCCTCTCGGGTGCGAAGACTTGTGTGAAGCCTTGCGTTGTCATGAAGAAGGAGTAGTTCGTTCAGATTTTTGTGCCTACGAACACGCTGAAGTCGTTTCTTCAATTTGTGAAGAGTAGCACAGTACACTTCAGAGTTGATCGTTTGACCATGGGGAAGGACATCGAACAGAATAACCCCTTCAGCGTCCCAGAAGACTGTAACCATGACTTTACCGGCTGAGGGTATGGCTTTAAACTTTTTCTTGGTAGGGGAGTGGGTGTGGCGCCACTCCATTGATTGCCGTTTTGTTTCAGGTTCGAAGTGATGAACCCATGTTTCATCGCCTGTAACAATCTTTGACAAGAAATTGTCACCCTCAGCCACATGACGAACAAGCAATTCCGCACAGATGGTTCTCCTTTGCTCTTTATGGTGTTCGGTTAGACAACGAGGGACCCAGCGGGAACAAACCTTTGAATATCCCAACTGGTGAACAATTGTGACAGCACTACCAACAGAGATGTCAAGTTGAGCACTGAGTTGTTTGATGGTGATCCGTTGATCATCTCGAACGAGTGTGTTCGCACGCTCCGCCATTGCAGGACTCACAGCTGTGCACGGCCGGCCCGCACGCGGGAGATCAGACAGTCTTGCTTGACCTTGCGGCGATGATGACACACGCTTTGCCCAACGACTCACCGTGCTTTTGTCCACTGCCAGATCACCGTAGACATTCTGCAAGCGCCTATGAATATCTGAGATGCCCTGGTTTTCCGCCAAAAGAAACTCGATCACTGCCCGTTGTTTGCAACGCACATCCGTTACAGACGCCATTTTAACAGCTCCGTACAGCGCTGCCACCTGTCGGAAGTCAATGGAACTATACGAGACGAAGCGGGAAGGTTTGAAAATATTCCACAAGAAATTTCCGGTTTTTTCAACCAAAATTGGCCGAGAAAACAAATGTGTTGCATTACTTATTGAACTGCCCTCGTACAATGCGGTGCATTTGAACTGCGACCGTTGTACGGTGGCGCTGTCAGCAGTCCACATATGCAGATGTGTGTTGGTGCATGACAGAGCACGGTGCAGCGAATAAGTGTGCAGACGTTTTCAGACGTGATAATGGTGACTGTGTGTTGAAAATGGTTCAAAGAACACATATTGATGACGTTATGAGGGGTAGAATACTAGGGCGACGAGGATGGTCAAACACAGCAGGTCATAGCACGGGCCCTCCGTGTGCCACAAAGTGTGAGCTCACGATTATGGCAACGATTCCAGCAGACAGGAAACGTGTCCCGGCTACAGTACGGGACGTCTACAGTGTACCACACCACAAAAAGACCGATATCTCACCATCAGTGCCCGCAGACGGCCACGGAGTACTGCAGGAAGCATTGCTTAGGACCTTACCGCAGCCACTGGAACAGTTGTCTCGAGACCCACAATCTACAGACGACTGAACAGATACGGTTTATCTGCTCGGAAACCTGAAAGGTGCATTCCACTGACCTCTGGTCACAGGAGAGCCTGTAAAGCCTGGTGTCAAGAACACAGTACATGGCCATACGAACAGTGGTCCCAGGTTATGTTCACGGGCGAGTCCAGGTATAGTATGAACAGTGATTCTGGCCGGGTTTTCTTCTGGCGTGAACCAGGAACCAGATACCAACCCCTTGACGTCCTTGAAAGGGACCTGTATGGAGGTCGTGGTTTGATGGTGTGGGGTGGGATTATGATGGGTACATGCGCAGGAAACAGTGGCGTGTTTTAGCACATGTGTTTCGGGACCGTTTTCTCAACTTATCACGAATACCGAGGACTTACAGATCTGTGTCGTGTGTGTTTCCTATGTGCCTTTGCTATTAGCGCCATTTGTGTGTAGTGCCACGTTGTGTGGCCCCACATTCTGCAGTTATAATTTATGAGCATGAGTGTAGTATCTTCATGCGCTTCTCATCACGCCTTAATCACAAACATACAACTTATCTTTGTCCGTCTGACTACGCGGTTCGAAATTAAGGGAAAAGCTTGTTCTTGGCCTGGTGCGAAGCTATGTATGCACCATTCCTTAGTATATACACTGTATTCATGCTCTTGACTTCCCGGCGGTCGGTGGGGAGAGACAACACGTAAACCAGTGGAGTCAGGAAGTGTCGTGGACGGAAACTCTAGGAGCCAGGTTCCTCATCAGAGGCCCACTGGATCAAAACTCTGTCACCACTGCAAGACGTCGCACTGTACTGCATAACACGACCCTTGACTTTAATCATTTTTTCTTTTGGTCCAGCAGTCTTCCGACTGGTTTGATGCGGACCGCTACGATTCCTACCACTGCTAACCTGTTCGTGTCAGGCTAGCAGTTGCACGACCTCATTTATTTCTGGGATGCATTCCAATCTCTGCGTTTTCCGTATTTCTCCTCTACATGTCTCTAGGTAC
This sequence comes from Schistocerca cancellata, assembly GCF_023864275.1. NCBI lineage: Eukaryota > Metazoa > Arthropoda > Insecta > Orthoptera > Acrididae > Schistocerca > Schistocerca cancellata. The sequence continues at coordinate 66,665,576 of NC_064631.1, read as the reverse complement.
CTTGCAAGTTATCCCTTAATGCCCAGTCATCCTCTCCCCCTCTTCTTGTCAATGTTGGCAACTGTCGCTGCCGAGTCTGCGGTGACCCTCCTCGTTTCTTATTCTGTCAGTTCACCCAATTATGTGTATTATGGTTGTATAGCACTTCTCCAACGCTTCGATTATCTTCTGTACCAGTTTTCCAGAAATCCGTGATTCAGGACCGTGCGATGCTTTTGTCCCAAATGTATTAGCTTGGTCCCTAAGTTCGTATCGATCTGTTTCGCATGTTAATATTACGGTTGCTATGGATTTATTTATCAGATGCTATTTTTTATTCGTAGTTCACTGTTGATAATTGAGTTTACATAAGCAGGAATACAGTGGGCATTCTGGACGAGATAACGACCTTATCTCAAGGTTACTGAAAAGGATGTCCTTCGTCGGTTTACACACTTAGACCCCTTGCTTCCTCCCAGTCCCTCTCTCCAGGGGAGCCACCAGGAATTGATCAAGCTCACAGAGGAGACTCAACCAGGAAATTGTCTGGGACCAGTGAGGATGATGCACCCCCTTCCCCCGCCCCTTCCACACACACCTTCGATGTGTTACACCTGTGTGAGAAGGGTTACTCACGAACTGGCGAGCACAGGAGTTAACAATATTACGTGAGTCTGGCAGAGACCTCAGCCACACACATATATAAGCACTCTCATTTTCACATATTTTTCCATTCTCCACAATATTACACACTTTATACAATTTCCCTGTTTTATAAATGGGGGCACTCCAGAGATGTGTAGCACAGAGAGAGACTAGGTCTGTTTATTTGTAACAACTTAGGTCACTATAGGTCTAATTGTTAATAGCATGTGACATGAGACCTGCAGCGTCCCCAACCAGAGGAGTCTCTCAGTTTTAAGTATTTTCCTGATTTGTACGTATTTGCACCAGGTTTTTCACAAGATTACATACTTTGTCCAATAAAACAGGACTCTTCTCGATGTTGCTTCGACGTTATTGTCCTCTCTGGGCGGCACCGATTTACGTACTGGTGTATGGTGTCATAGTGTTAGAAACGAATACGTTGGTAGAAATATTGATTTCCTAGAGAACTCTATAAGCCAGAAACACTGTACAAGAAATACCACACTACAATACTACAGGATGTGACGTTGCAGTAAAATTCTGATGCCTCCAACAATAGATACTGTATTTAAAGCACCCCTCGAAATCAAGACAATCGTAAATCCTGTAGCGTGCTGGAGGATATACACTTCTGGAAATGGAAAAAAGAACACATTGACACCGGTGTGTCAGACCCACCATACTTGCTCCGGACACTGCGAGAGGGCTGTACAAGCAATGATCACACGCACGGCACAGCGGACACACCAGGAACCGCGGTGTTGGCCGTCGAATGGCGCTAGCTGCACAGCATTTGTGCACCGCTGCCGTCAGTGTCAGCCAGTTTGCCGTGGCATACGGAGCTCCATCGCAGTCTTTAACACTGGTAGCATGCCGCGACAGCGTGGACGTGAACCGTATGTGCAGTTGACGGACTTTGAGCGAGGGCGTATAGTGGGCATGCGGGAGGCCGGGTGGACGTACCGCCGAATTGCTCAACACGTGGGGCGTGAGGTCTCCACAGTACATCGATGTTGTCGCCAGTGGTCGGCGGAAGGTGCACGTGCCCGTCGACCTGGGACCGGACCGCTGCGACGCACGGATGCACGCCAAGACCGTAGGATCCTACGCAGTGCCGTAGGGGACCGCACCGCCAGTTCCCAGCAAATTAGGGACACTGTTGCTCCTGGGGTATCGGCGAGGACCATTCGCAACCGTCTCCATGAAGCTGGGCTACGGTCCCGCACACCGTTAGGCCGTCTTCCGCTCACGCCCCAACATCGTGCAGCCCGCCTCCAGTGGTGTCGCGACAGGCGTGAATGGAGGGACGAATGGAGACGTGTCGTCTTCAGCGATGAGAGTCGCTTCTGCCTTGGTGCCAATGATGGTCGTATGCGTGTTTGGCGCCGTGCAGGTGAGCGCCACAATCAGGATTGCATATGACCGAGGCACACAGGGCCAACACCCGGCATCATGGTGTGGGGAGCGATCTCCTACACTGGCCGTACACCACTGGTGATCGTCGAGGGGACACTGAACAGTGCACGGTACATCCAAACCGTCATCGAACCCATCGTTCTACCATTCCTAGACCGGCAAGGGAACTTGCTGTTCCAACAGGACAATGCACGTCCGCATGCATCCCGTGCCACCCAACGTGCTCTAGAAGGTGTAAGTCAACTACCCTGGCCAGCAAGATCTCCGGATCTGTCCCCCGTTGAGCATGTTTGGGACTGGATGAAGCGTCGTCTCACGCGGTCTGCACGTCCAGCACGAACGCTGGTCCAACTGAGGCGCCAGGTGGAAATGGCATGGCAAGCCGTTCCACAGGACTACATCCAGCATCTCTACGATCGTCTCCATGGGAGAATAGCAGCTTGCATTGCTGCGAAAGGTGGATATACACTGTACTAGTGCCGACATTGTGCATGCTCTGTTGCCTGTGTCTGTGTGCCTGTGGTTCTGTCAGTGTGATCATGTGATGTATCTGACCCCAGGAATATGTCAATAAAGTTTCGCCTTCCTGGGACAATGAATTCACGATGTTCTTATCTCAATTTCCAGGAGTGTATAACCCCCCTCAGATACCAATGTGTGCGAGTGTGTGTGTGTGTGTGTGTGTGTGTGTGTGTGTGTGTGTGTGTGTAGCGGCGGACGCCGATGATCGCGGACACAGTGCCTAAGTGCCTAGCAGTTGCTGAGATAGCAAAACCCATCGTAACTTGTCAACTCCTGTGCTGTAACCGCTGCTGACAGTTATGGCGCCAAGCACATCATTCCTCACGACCTTCTCTCTCCGGCCCAGTCAGAAACTCACAACCCTCCGTCTGCCTCCGACCGTAGTGCATTTTATACTAGGGTGCGTGACTTCATTTTCTGCTACGTGCCATCCCAGGCGGAAGGAACACTTCTAACACGATAAACCCTTCAAGCATATGCAACACTACGAAAAACATCGATCGGTTTTGTAGTGTTGGCAGAAGAGCCAACACCGTGTTACTAGAGGAGGCCGTAATGCACGCTGTAAGCTCACGCAGGAGGGCGTGAGGTCTTCTGTTCACACGCAGACCGAAACTACTGCGCGAACACCAACACTGTAAACCGATAACACTACATACACGCCCAATACGTTTCCGAGAGAAAGTCAGATACCTTGGTGTCTGGCTGGACCGGAAACTTACATGGGGGGACCACATCGGATACGTTGCCAACCGAGCGCACGCGAGGCTCAAACAGCCCTACCCAATGCTCAACAGGGAAAGCACACTGAATAGGAGGGTGTCGAAGTCCTTATACATGACAGTGATTAGACCTCTGATGACGTACGCAGCTCCCGTCTGGGGATATGCAGCTCCCACGCGACTGCGCCGCCTGCAGATCATACAGAACAAAGTGCTACGAATCATTAGCAATGCTCCACGCTACACACGCATCGTGGATCTTCACCATGAATACCGCCTTGATACCCTCAAGGAAGTATTCAAGGAACACGCCACACGTCTATACAGGAACTCGAGACACTCGAACAATCCTTTCATCCTCACTCTGGGAAACTACGATCACAACCACAGGTGGAAACACAAGCGACCAAAGACACTGCTAGTAAGGGCATAGCCACCTATGGTAAACTAACATACGCAAACAGCGACAAACATCGGTAAGCCCCTGCATATCAGCAACACTGACTGGCAACTACCAGCTGCTATTAGAGCCGACAAACAGGCCACATCAGGGACACCGACGAGCTCGCCCACAGACGCACGAACAATCTGCCAACACTCCCTCACACTTTGCCTCCGGTATATGACCTATCGGACACAAGACCGATAACAAACGTAACTGTTGCAGGTTGCAGGACGCTGAACGAGGAGTCTGTACCAGCACCCAGCGCCAGCCGCCGACCAGCACAAACGCACAACATCAAGGTATCGACATGCATGATACCCACTACCAGCAAAGCCTATCCTTGCACAACCTATCACAGGCAGCAAGACAACCGCTACTGCTCTTGCCGCCCGACCTAACTTTCGCAGAGGTTTTTTCCCTTGGCTCTTGCCTTGGCACTTTTTTTCCTCTGCCCTTCAAACCGCTACCCTTCGTCAGATTTCGACCAATCTATCTCCAGATGAGCGCGTATTAATGGTTAATCATAACCAGACGTACGCAAACATCGCAGTACCCACATCCTGCGACACCTCACTTTAGTGAATACTAACCCTTATGCAGAGATGGCAGTAGACCTTTTGTGTTGGCCATCATGCCGGTGTGGGCATGGAGGGGCTCCACCTCTATAAAAAAAAAAAAAAAAAAAAAAAAAAGAAAAGGCGTGAGGTCTGGAACAGTTAAAGGAGTTGAGTCTAGTAAATAAAGTACGTAGTTGCTTGAATACTTAACTTTAATCCACAATTGTAGAACATAGCTCTTGTTACTGTACAGGCTTCACAATAATAATTATCATATGCTATGGCGCCTGGCTAGGTCGTAGCAAATGACGTAGCTGAAGGCTATGCTAACTATCGTCTCGGCAAATGAGAGCGTAGTTGTCAGTGATCCATCTCTGGCTAAGTCGGCTGTACAACTGGGCCGAGTGCTAGGGAGTCTCTCTAGATTAGACCTGCCGTGTGGCGGCGCTCGGTCTGCCATCACTGACAGTGGCGACACGCGGGTCCGTCGTATCCTAGCGGACCGCGGCCGATTTAAAAGCTACCACCTAGCAAGTGTGGTGTCTGGCGGTGACACCACAGGTTTTCTGACTGATTCCTAGAATTCCAAAGCCACACAGTGGGCTGCTAACCCGCTGCTGCGTTATCTATGAAGACCTATCTGTTCATTAATAATGAGTATCCCTCAAACTTGAACAGGGCTGGTGCAACAGATGTAACCGTCCCTTCATCCCCCCTCCCGGCTACACGTAATCCACACACCGTGTTAACGAACAATTACAAGTCAAGTACCACGTTGACGGTAAGCGTGATCTGCCAAAGTCGAGTGATAATACATCACTATAAGACATGTAAATAGGCGTGGATATAATCATATGTGACTTCACCACATGCGAACGAGACTGAGAAATGGTTACAGTGCATCAGAAAAATTAAACTCTTCCTACACACAAAGTCATACCTAGATTAGCAGGGGTCACGATACTATAAATTGATATCTTACAGACAGAGCACTGTATTCTCCAATTCTCCAAAGACCAGTTGCCAACGTGATTCAAAAACACGAACAACAGACGCGCAATGGATGGGTAAGAAAGACTGAGCACGTGAAAGTGTGGTGTGGAGGACCGTATTGATGATGTGACGATGCGTGTCCCTACCGACACTCGACCGCGAATCCTGCAGGAGCCACTGCGAGCTTGCACACAGTCGTGCAGTGCCTCTCTCGCACGTCCCAGAGGAAGAGCCATCTCATTGGCTCCAGGAAATCTCTGGAAAATATCACACGCAAACTGAGAGATGAGAGGAACGATCGCGGAGCAGCGGTCCAGAATTGCTTTCCAACGGCTTTCGTCGTATAACTAGCACGGCCACGATCGCAGCCTGGCCACAGAAACAGTAGCCACGGATCGTCCTTGCACCAGCGGTATCAGCAGAAAACGGTGACATCAACAGACAGTGTGTGCTGCCCGGCGAAGACCCGAAACAGCCAGAGGAATAAAAACGAGCAAAAATTAGTGTATATCACATGCCTCTGAGTTGCTATGTACAGTCGTGGACAAAACGAGCGAGACCCCTCGCCTTTTCGTTATGCTGATCCGCACGGCTTTAAAGTCTGCTACACAGCATAACCGGCAAGGCGACGAAGTGCTACCAACATACTATGCACAGGCGTGAAATTGACAAACTATCTGAACTTTTTTAGGCTGTTTTCAATAATTTGTAAGACTATATTAATGCTGATGAGTGTGTTAAATACAACACGTAAATATAAGACAGAATGAAGGAAGAAACGCTAATTGGTATGAACTGTACCAATAAAAATGAATTTCAACTTATCGAGATAACATAACTGTTTTAGTAAGACAAAGAACGCCGGATCGTTACGAATTAGCAAAATATTATCCGCTTTCGGCCGCGAAACGGTCTGTGTCAACGTTCAGACCAGTCCTACTGGATTACCGTTGCTGACCTACCATGAAAGTGTGCAAATTTAGCAATGCGTGAAGATTCATAACGAAATTCAGTTAAAAATCATTCAGTGCCACACTTAAGTCAATTCCATTATTGACAGAAGCGGAAAAAGTAGGCAGTAACATGTATGAAATTCTACAAGAGTGTCATATTGACATGCACAGGGCGGCAGTACAGAATAAAGGTAGCGATAAAAAGTATTGAGGGCGCGAGAATTTCTTAAAATTGCTTTACTGATATTCTACCTGCCTCCATCGAGATTAGAACCGAAAACAAACCAGACCTTCCTTTCACTACGCTAGCAGACAACCCAGGCAAACAGCCCTCTATTATTACCCCAGACATGAATAAGCCGGCAATTTCGCAATGAAAATGGTAAAATGATCTACAGATTCTGTTCCATAGAGCTTTCTGGGCTCAAAAACATGAATTTTCTTCCTTTATGTCACCGCTTATGTGATAATCATTCGGGATGTTTATGAAATAACAAAATACTCTTATTAGAGGGTAAATTTAGTGGGATAATTCTGCACCACCTCAGGAAATAAACGGCTACATAGCTGCCAAACATATTCTACACTGTTTCGAATTCTCCACTAGACTCGCCACAGCCAGAAAACGTTCATTAGCCTAAGTGTTTCTTAAGCTACCTAGCAATGGGAATGTTCGCACTTCTAAAACACGGTAGCATTAATACTGGGATGTGAATTACAACGTGTATAGGCAAATGGATTCTATTTGCATTCCTGTAAACGTGATTTGGATCGAAAGCGTAGCTACGATTAATATGCTGATGTATCGACTACAACTAGAACATTTCGAATAAAGAGTAGGGGGTGTTATTTATGCGGCTCTCATCTTCAGTAGCTGTCGTAGCTGTTTTCGTTGTTAGGATTTCGTCACCTTAACCGGTAAAAACGGAACCCTACTAGTCTCACTTTCTTGACCGTCTATCGGTCTACCCAACCTTTCAAACCCGTTTACCTCCAAAACGGGTAGACATAATAAGCGGAAATGTATCGCACTTCTTGCGGTAACCGGTCCCTTGGTGGTGTAAAAAAGTGAGCTTCTATGTCAACGCAATCTAAAGATACGGCCGTTTATGTAAATAAAATTTACGCGAAAGGTCAAAAAATGGCTTCAAGAACTATGCGACCAAACTGCTTATGTCATCAGCCCCTAGACCTAGAACTACTTAAACCTAGCTAGCCTAAGGACATCACAGTCCGCATCGACTACTCAGTTTGTATATTTTGCTTTTTTTTTTCATAGTTCCACACAACTTCTTCCTGTTTTCTCGATTGATCTGTGTTCAGTTTTTCAAGGCCTATCCACTGCGCCAACTTATAGGGAGGTTCCCTTGTTAGCTATGAAACAACTGTAGCGAAACGGAGCATCCTCGTTATCCATGTGATGGATAAGACGACCAATTCGCAACATAATTTATGTTGGAACGTGCTTCCTGGACCAAATAACATACGTTTCCTACATCTTCAATACGAATCATGAAGCAAATGTAATTTAAAGGACATAAAAATATCGAGTGATTTTACTAACATAATTATAAACCACCCACAAACATAAATCGATGATCACATAGTTGTAAAAAAGCAGTCTACAGTATTGCCATTGTCCATTAGACTAGCAGCAGGAAGAAAACGTACGCTCAGATGTGATGAGATATCCTGCACTGACGAAGCTCGCGCCGAAGACACCACAGCATCGTCTGCCACCATTTCATGAGAAACGAAATATCTCAAGTGTACAGCCTTAGACATAAAAACACCGCCGGCGCAAGCACCGTGCGATCCGCGATATGACGCCGTTGAAAGCACGGCTAACCCGCGCCGGAAAGCTGTTAATATCATCTGATGTTGCTAACAAGTTATTTACTTCTGGTGAATGATTTTCTGCGCAGTTCATTTAAGATAGAATAACTAAAATATATTTGATGTTACAGAAGACGAAGGACGCCTAATTCATTTCCCTCTCTTTACTTATGATGTTACATTCGCAATCTGAGCATACGTATTATCCATAACCACACTTTAGCGCCACACAGATACGTGAATGAAACACATTGGAGTACAGTTTTAGACATAAAAACTGACCGCCGGCCGCCTGCCACAGAGACTAAGTCCGAGTCTATTCACTTAACGTAGCCAATAAAACTGACCGGCCATCTGCACAATATGGCAACACTGTAAGATGCGGAAGCGTTAGGAGGAAGTGTTGTCTACTTCCGAGTTGTTCTCGGATTGTGTGAGCCCGTGGTCTAGTGCTAGCCGGCACGGTAGCTCAAAAAAATGGCTCTGAGCACTATGGGACTTAACTTCTGTGGTCATCAGTCCCCTAGAACTTAGAACTACTTAAACCTAATTAACCTAAGGACATCACACACATCCATGCCCGAGGCAGGATTCGAACCTGCGACCGTAGCAGTCCCGCAGTTCCGGACTGCGCGCCTAGAACCACTAGACCACCGCGGCCGGCCACGGTAGCTCAGCGTGTTCGGTCAGAGAGCCGGTTGGCCTCTGTAATAAAAAAACTGAGTGGAAGGATCAACCACCGAACTTGAACAGGATGTCCTACGACGTCCGCAACGACCAAACACAACGATCAATAATGAACAATAAGAAAAAAAAAAGAAAAGAAAAAATGGTAATCGTCATGCATTCTAAGCTTATGGTCGCCTGTTCGTGTCCAACTATTTTTTTTTACCACATTTCGGTCTAAAGTTATGATTCTGATTGAGCATCGAAGATAATTCGCTTAACATTCTACCCACCAGCAACGACAAGTATTCCAGAAACAATTCCGCAGGACAGCTCGTGGCTGCGCCGCGATCATAACAGTTTCCGTTCGAGCGTTTCCTCGCGCTGCAGCGGCTACCGGCCACCGGCCAGACGCCACCCGCCGCCTGAAATCCGGCGCCGCCCATGTGAACGCGGCGCCGCGTTGTCAGTGTATGTATAAACCGTCATTTTCGAATTTGAAGTTCTAGTTATCATCTTGCAGTTAAGCACTGGATTTTGCATACTTGAAAATCATGAACTACAGTTAAGCATTGTAAAATTGAGTCGCAAGTGGAAAAAGGTGTAACATCTGCAACACAACGTTTACTTTTGGTATAACAGAGGGGTGAATGCAGAGGAGGCAGCTAGAAAGATTTGAACTGTGTTTGGAGCGAGTGATTTTGGTAAAAATACGCCAGAAAAAGATATTCGTGTTTCAACAAAGATCGTTCTGGCATGAATGATTTTCCACATTAAGGAAGTCTCGACTACTGATAGATGTGATAGATTACTATTTAACCATCATGCGATGTTTGCATTCAACAGGCAAAGTTCAGAAGTCTGGTGTAGGAGTACTGCATGATCTAATTCGAAACAACAAAAATCAATGGAGTGACTATTATTGAACGTCATCAGGTCACTCATCGACCATTCCTATGCAGTACTGTTACTGGTGACGTATTTTGTTGCCTTTATTGTCAACTTCCTAAGAAGAAATAAAGGCTGTGCCCCATCAAAAGACGTAAACTCGAGGAAAGAGTAACGTGAACATGATATTTTACATATGATAATTCCAAAAGTGTGTTTTGGGCTACGAATTCTGCCCCCAGGGTGTGTGCAACACAGCTGGCATTTGTTGCCACAACTGAGACACCTTTCTTTCGCAGTGTAAGAAAATCGAGCAACAAAACTACATCACCTGTGCTACTGTATGATAACGCACTATGTTGATTTGAGAAACAAAACAATCCAGGAGATTGATAGAAAAGTCGTCTGTCAGGCACTTGTATTGATAGGGAAGTCCTCTCTCAAGCACTTGTCCCTCTCGTCATATATTTGTAAAATTTTACCTTTCCCGCTCTTGATCGATCAACCGTCAAGGCAATTCATTTCTAGACGGAAATACTCTTAAAAATACTCTGGTTTAATGACATCGTTAGAACCAGTAGGTTTCTACAGGCGTAGAATTTGTAAACAACTTTAGCATTGTCAGATCGTTTTAGATATCGTGAAAGAAAATTCTGCTGCTGATTAATTTCTCTTTGATAATTACTGTTGCGTTTAGTAAACTAATGGAAAATGCAATTAAAATATTCACTGTACTAATACAAATTAAATTCAGCTTCCTACAGAAACATCACGACGGCAGTCTATCTTAATAAATCATTAAGTGTCTGTGAGACGATTGAACCTATTTTAACACGAATTAGTAGGATATTACCAACTTTTGACTTCGAAAAGATCTGTATTTATTTCATTTCCTGTACCATTCGCAAGTATTATGAAAATGTGACATTTCATAGGTAAAATTATGTATTCACAACAACAAAAAATATGTCGGTAGAAAACAAAAGTGGCATTACGAATTTGGCAGTACCGTAAGGTTTTCGCTCTGACACTAAGAGTTACTGAAAGTAGGAAGACGAATTTTGCTCGAGCGTTGTCTTACGATTCCCTTATTGAGTTTTTATCAGCCTGCTTGTAGCTGTGCTACAAAAGAATTAAAAATCTGGCTTTCACCGAGTCGCGAATGGCGAACGAAAGCAGCTTGCACCTGTTAGCTAAGCATGTTACCTGGGAACTGGTTTTTTCCTAAACTGGGAAGACGTCCATTTGTGGTTGAATTGTTGGCAAATGTCAGTGAAGCGTTTCGGTGTGTTGACTTTGTACCAAAGATTTTTCTACAGGTTTTTTCTGCCCAAATAGAGAGTTGAAGTTTCCCATTAGTATTTTCACGTCATCCTGGTGAATTTTGCTCATAGTATTTTCGACTTGGTTCCAGAATTTTTCCCATGCACTTCTAAGCGCTACAGTCTGGAACCGAGCGACCGCTACGGTCGCAGGTTCGAATCCTGCCTCGGGTATGGATGAGTGTGATGTCCTTAGGTTAGTTAGGCTTAATTAGTTCTAAGTTCTAGGCGACTGATGACCTCAGAAGTTAAGTCGCATAGTGCTCAGAGCCATTTGAACCATTTTGAACCAGAATTTTTCTACATTTTCGGTGTTTTTCTTATTTTCGATGTTGGTGGGGACACGTGCATTGATGAGTGTATATTTTTTACTGGGGCTCTGAAGGAGCATAGTACCTAAGCTTACACACTACTTAACCTAAATTATCCTAAGGACAAACACACAAACTCATGCCTGAGGGAGGACTCGAACCTCCGCCGGGATCAGCCACACAGCCCATGACTGGAGTGCCTGGACCGCTCGGCTAATCCCGCGCGGCTACTAAAAGTATACTCGTCCACAAAACCCATGTGGACAATTATCTGATAATCGGTCAGGCTTCGCTTTGTGGCAGCTCTTTAGCATACAAGTCTATTTAATTTCAGCCTCCTCCTTACAATTCTTGCAATGCAAGGTAATTGAAAAATCCCATCCACTCGACGCCAACTGAGGAACTGACTGGTGCATGTGTTGTTCAACACACAGTAGTTGTCAGCCTCACTAGAATCAATGACTGTGTGTCTGTGTGTGTGTGTGTGTGTGTGTGTGTGTGTGTGTGTGTGTGTTTTCGTTTTCATGCACAATCTGAATCAATACTATTAACATTAGAGATAAAACCAACAATAAATAATTCTCAAATATGACTGTAAAGTATTTTAATGCGATGGGAAGTTACTAACTGAATTTTCACCCAACCCACGTCCAGCATATTACGTTAAGTAAGATGTATTAACTCCATAGTGTCGTTAGCAGAGACAGTGCGCTCTTGTTGTCGCGGCTCGCGACAAGCGCAGCGATCAGCAGTGCCCAATGCCGCCGCGATTTGTTTATGTTGGCTGAGCGTGGACACTGCAGCAGACGCTTCGCCATAAACAGAAAGAAATCACCTTGTCTCTGACCGCAGTGAGCGGATATCACTGCCTGCGTGTTCTTATAGTAACCAACGTGAGACTCTACTCACAGGAGCCATGGAGCAATTGCAATGGGTATCATGTCATTAGTCATCAGAATATTAACCAGTGATGAAATGTCCACTCTATATGAATCCCAAGAAAATAGGAACCTTCTCACAAAGGAATGTGAGGTGATATCAAAATTTATCCAATATACAAAAATTAACTGCAGGGCTTTCATGTATGCAGTAGTAGCACACAAGGAAATTTTATTTCTTGGAAGCGTATATTTCATTTCTTCTTCTCATTTTAACGCCCTTGTTTTAGTATGAAGTGGGAAAATAAACACGAAAAACTCAAGTTCATGAGAAGCATATAAGTCATTTCCTCTTCTCATATCATAACTTTTGTTTTAGTATGAGGTAAAAAAATAAACAGTTTAGGGTTCTGAAACATAATACGACACCAGATTCTTATCGTAGGCGCTATCGGAAACGCAAAAAGCAGGGAGCTGTCCATTGTTTTGTCCAAAAGTCTGTTTCCTTTCATGCATTACTCACGTTAGGAGATTCTTATTTAAGGACTTGTGGGCATCAAGTTCTTCAGCAGAACAAGCCTTATGTTATTGTGCTAATTACGGTATGGAAAAAATGCAACAAAGACGAGTTCCCCTGGAGCACATGTCTGTATTCAGCAATGACCGCCAGCTGCCACAACACTTCACAGAATCCTTGCGGCGGGCAACACAACTGTGCGTGCACTTCAGACTTCATTCAGTAAGACGTCAGGAGATGGATGGAAACGTCAAATTAACGTTTCTTTCCGAGTCGTATTCAACACAGAATGAGGTGTTATTAAGGTAGTTGAACGTTCTAGCAATTACACTTATATAATTCCAATATGAGTATTCAGATAGCCAAAAGAACCCGTTAGTGCGAAACCATCTGGAACTGCATTAACATCAAACTGCAAGAACTTGAGACAATACGTGGACTCTTCTCTTCGCTAGGTGACCTATTACTGATATTTAGGATTCTCACCTGCCTAGGCGTAATGGAAACGGAACTTCAGAGGCGCTTTCCGCTATTCTTGACAAACATGAGAAACTTGTAATCACTGCGAGTTACAACTGCGTGATGATAATGGTTCAGGTTGTCAGTAGTTGTGGTGGTGTTATGCTGTCAAACTGCTTACGGCAACGTTAATGGTGGCGCACATAATTTAGCGCTGACTACCTACCTAAGTAAAGATAGTGTTGTGGCGTCGTCGCTTGTCTTTATTTGGCCTCAGCTTGAGTAATCCGATTTATCGAACATAGTACTACATTCGCGGGCTGCCAATGATACAGTATGGCTACAGGGATCATCGTGCGGGTATTACATTAACTAACCTAAGGACATCAGACATATCCATGTCGGAGACTGGAGTCGAACCTGAGACCGTAGCTCTCGCGCGGTTCCAGACTGTAGCGCCTAGAACCACTCGGCCACCCTGGCCGGCATACTTGTATACTGACCATTCGTTATTTGACTAAATATGAACTACAATCTAATTCGCATGTATATGGCATGGGTTAGCTCCGGCACGAAGGTATGACTAAGGATTGGTTTCCGTTGGAGTCCCGTTATTTTGATGGCAAGACTAATGTTCGCAAATCACCTCTATTGCCTCAAAAAACAATTGCATCTTAAATATCGAAGGACCGACGTCCGCACTGTCACAGCGCGTTGAAATACAGCAACGACAGCAGATGAAAATTTGTGACCGACTGAGCTTCGAACCTAGACCTGCTGCTTACTAGACAGACGTTCTGACCACTGCACTATTACTTTTTTTTAAAGTTTGAGAAGAATTTCAGCACCAGGTACGCGGAGGCAAAGAGGGCAGGGGTCGAAAATCCAAGGCCTGGCCACAGTGCCTCCCCCATACCTGTCACTGATCAGCTGCATTATTCACATGTACTCCATGTTTGCACTCATATATTCCTTTAAATTTTTGAATAAAATTGAAGTAGTAATTAAGGTGAAGTAAATTACAGATTGTCGCCTTCAATCGCGTGCGATCCTTGTGGAACATAACTTATAACAGTGAACAGGGTGACGGAAAAATAAATAACAACCATTCATTCAGAAATATATTCACAATTTAAGTTATTATGCACTGGATGCATATGAAGTCTGTAAGGAAGCCATATATTTTTCAACAAATGGAAGAAGTTTCGGAGCCGGAGGGGGTTTGCCAAATTAGAACAGTTGTGATTTAAGAACCGACGTAAAAGAATATTCCAGGAATAAAAAAAAGTGAAAGAATAGTATTCTGCTTCTAATCAATAAAACTGTCCATCACTTTGTAGCCCAAATAAAGCAATAGATAAATTTTTTTAAAACATTCCTTATATTTGTTATTCTTCTTCAGCTTAAAATGTTCTTCTGCAATATAAAACATGCACTCTTCTAAGTTCTAAGTTTTGTTTATTACGACGTACAACACAAACTGTCCCAGAAGCCACGAATAACTGTTATTCTTTGCGGACGGGTAACATTTCCAGTCAGGTTTAAAGCTTCAGTTATCGGTACATGACTTTCTGCGGTTCTGTTGATAGTGCTAATTTCTTCGTAGTTCAGTTCCAAATTCTGATTCTATTTTCACATAAGAAGATGTGCGCTACAGTTTCTAGAAGCCCACATTTGTCGCAGTATGAAGATGGTCTGAATTTGATTTTTCATAATCGTTCCGCTGAGGGTATGGTTTCGTTTACAACGTCGCACCATACGGCACTGACTATAGTTGGTATAATTTTATTGTTGATATTTTTCCAGACGTTTCTCCAGTTTTTTGTAGGTTAATTCACCGGAATTGGTTTGTGTAGATGATGTCTGGTAATATAATCATAGACGGTTCTAGTGTTGGTTTGTGCTGGTGGAAGTCTTATACAGCTCCAATCGCCATAGTACTTTCGGACGTAATCTAGGCTGGCGTGCTACATTAACAGGAGCGTTCCTATCTCCAGGATCTAGCGAGAGGAACAGAAGTTTCGTGATGCTTGTCTTAGTGGCATGTATTAGTTTAAAGGCACGTCTTTAATTCCATGTCCTCTGTTTTGCCTGTGCAAAGTCGCCGTGTGGAAGGGTACTTTGAAGATATTTTGTTTCCACACATACCAAGAGGCTACAGCTAATATTTTATGTGCAGTGACCTGCAGATTCGGTAAGACAGCTGTGACATGATAAATTTTGCCACGTATGTATGTATTTATAAACTGAACTTTCTGCAGTCACTCTAACGATCGCATATCATGGTCCTTCAACACGGTTCCGATGACATTAAGTTTCCGCTCCCAACTGTTCGTGGCCATTCGCTTGGGGTTCGCCCTTAACCACAATCCGAGATGGAGACTCACTTCAGTTACATCTAACCAGTGCGCACTTATTGCACTATTGTAGGAACCGAGATGCAGTATTTTGGATTTAAAATTTTGTAAATTTGTGGTGAGAACGTATGGGACCAAGTAAGCTTACACACTACTTAATCTAACTTAAACTATGGACAATGCCGGAGGGAGGACTCGAAGCTCCGACGGTGGGCACTGTCGGGACACAGCAACCAACCTCTCTGCAGCACATATCTACACACGCTCCTCATCAGACGCGAATTCCCATCTTTGCCGTATACCACATGTGCGGTACTCCCCCCTCCCTCCCCCACCCCCCTCCTCACCGACCATTATTCCACTCGCTCGCGGCCACACTGTATTCCCGCGAGGGTTCGGACGATGTCGTGCGTCAGGGTTCGGACGATGCCGTGCGTCTAGCACTGAAAACTTTAGATGACCCGTCGAGAGCCAAATAATTATACAGGATGTTTCAGGAGAAATAGTAATTATTGTAGGAGATGGTAGTATAGACAAATTGCAGAAACAATGACATATAACATGTGTCCAATTTTTATTGAACATACATATAGCTGGGTTGTAATGTATCTAGAGGTAGCCCTAGATGGAAAAATATTATGAACACCTCACATAAATAATTTGTTCCACTGCGAAAGACAATCTTATAAGCACTAGAAGCTGCTGTAGGGTAAAACTGGGTCTAAACCCAGTACTTACTGGATATACACCTCTGTAAAAAGACCATTGGTAATTTATAGGCCTATAATATGAACAAAGTCGAACAGAAGGTGGCTGCTAGGGAGTCTGGCAAAGTGCAGAGACTGATCTGCTTTCACAAACAGATGGAATTAGCAGGACATCCACTCTTGGGATTGATATTACGCTAGACATGCCAGCCTTACACCTGTGGCTTAAAATGGAGACAGCGGCAGGGACATAAAGGCTAAAAATTGGAAATAGCTGGATATAGTTAGAATATACGGAATCCCAAATTAGTATGGCGCTGGCTCGGGAAATGCCGACTACCTATACAATAACTTGTAGCTGTTTCAATAAACCCTGCCATGTAACAGTTGGAGGCAGGGAGCAGTGGAAGAACGAACCACTAAACCGTGCAGGAGACATAATATAGTGGTTTGCTGAGAGGTCGAGAACAGATGAATGTACCGGGTCTGGTGTACTGCCTAGAATCTCTTTAGGGAAGATGGCCACAGTATTACATGACATCTTCTATCAGCAAGTGCACGGAGGAGAATTAGAGTAGACCCTACAAAAATCGTAGCATCCACTTTTATTCAGACAGCCAAGCAGCTCTGAAATCTCTATCAGCCCGTACAACTAGATCGAAGGTCGTTGCAGAATGCCATGAAACATTTTCTTTCGGACGTGTCCGAAAGAACAGACATCACACATATATCCATATACAGGGTGTTTCAGGAGGAATATTAGATATTTTAGCAGGTGGTAGTACAGACGAAATGCATAAAAAAATTCCATATAAATGCGTCCACTTTTTATTGAGGACAGAGATACAGCTGTTAGTATACTCTTTGACATAAAACTCGACCGGCGGCTGGCCGCTAAGAGGCCCTAGGCTGATTACGCCTGTGGTCTAGCGGTAGCGTGCGTTGTTTCTGTTCATAATGTCAGTGGATCGAGAGCAGCTGGCATAAAATATTTTTATAGCCTCTTCTGTCTGAATGCTGAAGACGTGAATGTAATGGTAGCGCAGATTCAATCTATTTCGCTTTGTGACACACCGATATCAAAGTTTTATCTAGTAACGATTTTGCGGCAGATTTCCTGCAGACTGTCCTCCTCTGGACGCCGTATGCGGCAAAGCTCCGGGATCCATTTGCTGGCTACTGGCAGCGGCCGTGGCGACAGCAGCGGCGCTGCACTCCCCCGTTCTTTATCGAAAGCGCCTGCTACCGCTCATCGCTTTTGATGATTTAAAACGCTTTATTATTAAATGTTGCTCCACAGAATATTTCTACAATTTCCATTCACGCTCAAAAGCAACGGAGACAGACGCCCTGATTAGTAGGCGGGTAATCGGCAAGAGCTGAGTATGGCCCGAAATTAATTTTATAGACTGGGACGAAATTAAACCACCTCACTACATTCGATGAATTTATAAATGCTTCATACCTCGTTTCTTTCCCTTTCAAACTTAATTATTTGTGCAACTTTTGGTCAATGTTTGGATGTTTTCGTCAAGCCAGAGTGAGCGTCTGTGGTGTAAAGTGTATTACAGTTCTTGTTTCATTCCTTATGGTAAGTCTATGCGATAAACTGTGTGAATACATTGCAATGCATGCTCTGTAGCAGTGCAGGCACACTGCACCTTTGGAGTTCCATGTACGGGTTCATGAAGTATTTATTGTTGATCGGAAGTGATAGTTAAGGTCATCAGATTTCAACCAGAAAAATTTGTCGTTTTGAAGGTTTCAGAGAACGGAAAGGAATTGCTAACGCCGGTGTTAGAAAACGTCTACAGTTAAATGCTATTGCAAAAATTTAGAAGGTGGGAACTATATTAATGAACAGGTGCACTTCATAAACAACCTTCCGACATGTTAGACCTATATGACGAACAAAGCTCAAATTTATATCGTTGACAGTCGGTTTGAATCTTTTCAGGACCTATTTTACAGTGAAGCACCTTGGAATTTGCAAAGCAGAAATCCATGATATTAACTTAATTTACTAAGTCGAAATCGGACGAAGATTGATGTTTAAAGGCTTTCTTTAGATTTCGCATAAGAAATTTTTACTAGCAGTTTGCAACTCCATTAATTAAAATGAAAAATAAAAGGTTGTAGTCAGCGGCTTCTACCGTGATTCGAACTTATAGTACAAGCACTGCAACGCACAAGGGAACCTCTGAGCTAACGACACACTGGCGGCCAGAGGCGGACTATAGTCACTGCGATGTTGCCTGAGCCTCAAAACGCAACCTTAAACACACAAACAGAGGAGGTGGAGATTACTGTTTTAACATCCCGTCGACCACGATGTCATTAGAGACGGGGCACAAGCTCGGATTAGGGAAGGATGGGGAAGGAAATCGGCCGTGCCCTTCCTAAGGAACCATCCCGGCATTTTCCTGAAGCGATTTAGGGAAATCATTGAAAACCTAAATCAGGATGGCCGGGCGCGGGATTGCACCGTCGTCCTCCCGAATGCACACACAAACAGGTGTTACTTATGTGAAGAACGCCGTTCTTGGAGTCCAGAAATTAAATATACTTTCTAATTGTGTCATCTTGCAGTGGATTATATCGTACGAGTCTTCGATGTGGAAAACGAATGTCAAGTGAATTTAGCGAGGTAACGCCGACCTACACCCGGAAGTAAATGCACTATCAGAGTGTTGACAAATACTTGCTACGACGCTGCCATTTCTCGGCTGTCTGACGAGGCAGCTCTTCAGCGAAATGCTTGCCATGATTCTCCGATACGGTTCTTCAGAGTGGAGACGCGCGCGCACGTTTGGTTTTTATGCGGCGTTCTCCCCTGATGGTTTCTGACGTCGCCTTGTGGGCTATGTATACATATGAGACATTCAATTATCATTAATCCAGAATGATACAAGTTTCAGCTTCCGGCGTGGAAGAAGGCTGTTGACGCCGACATTATATCATTTCAACGTAGGGAAAGCAAAACGGATCATTCAATGTTTCTCATTCAACATAAAGCATGTGAGATAAATTTCCGTAACGTTCATAATCATCTAAAAATACAAACGAAGTAAAAATACACCGGAAGCTTATTCGAATTGACTATAATGTAAGATACCAAACGCTTTGCACCTCGATGTCGAATTTGTCCACTTGCAATCGTTTGCAGCATGCACATAGAATGTCATGATTACCACGAGAATGAAGAAATATGTTGGTAAGGATGGAAGCAAGAAGAGACGCAGTCAACAAATATTCTATTCCTCATGGCATTCATTTCATTTGACACGTAAGAAGAGGTAAGGCGGGAATTTACTTTCGTTAACACGAAAGATATGCCGCACATATTGATAACGAGGAAGTCTGCGTCTTCATACGTTTCCTCCTTGAAATCTGTATGCTCTATTATATACTAAGTAGCCCGATCATTGTTTCAGTAATGTTACCCTCTTGTTTGACCCCGTAACGATGAACAGATTCCAAATGCATGTCTCTGCGTGAAAGTAGCTGTTCGAACCCTTGCTGGGTCGTTTTTTGTGTTTTATTGCTTGGAATTCCTGAAGCAGACCACTGTGCCTTCCCCCCTCGTGGGTTAGGTCTCAAAACTAAACCGCTTTGTATCCAATGGCATAATTTATTCATACAGCATCAGCATAAGACTCTTCCGAGTGAGAGAATGACAATAACAATCGTAACAAGAGCAAGCAAATAATGAATGATGTTTATTCCAACGCAGAACGAGAATGGCTTTAAATATAAAAATCTATATCTATATCCATATCTATTGATCTTTGAGTTGGCACAATGCAAATATATTCTTAGCATTTAGTTACTGAATTTAGTTCTGGATGTTTGCAGAGAAAAGGAAAAGTCGGTACTTCTCGCTAGTGTAATATAATGTGAACACGACTCAAGCAGGTCCTCAAGCAGGCACTGCTGCATTCTGTTCCCTGACATTGCTCTGATGACGGTTAATGCAGATAGTTCCGATTATGAAATACAAAACGTATTGTAGGTTAGTTCCTAGGATAGTAACATTGAATTTGCGTTGTAGATGGCACATGAACGTGATGACTATCCATATTACTCATCAATATAAAAAGACAATATTTTGGGAATTTAGTAGGATTACTCAAAATGAATTCTGAAATTGGGTGACTGACCGCACAGGTGCTAAACGTCGTCAAGAGTATACGATGTCCTAATCGCATTAGGAATATGAAGATCGTCTTCGACAGCTCGCAAGTTTCACATTGCTATCTCCACCCTACTCCAGACAGCTCTCGGTGGAGTTGCACTACGTTGCCGATGTTATGGAAGGCCATCAAACCGACAACAGACCACATATTGAAAAATACAAGCGAATTCTCTTGCATCGTAAGCTTATTGTAACTAATCTAAATATTATTGGAGAGGAACATTGTCCTATTCAAAAAAGTAAAATGTTACACACTGTTGACGTCAAACGGACATTATCTATGTCCTGTCTTGTGTCCTACTCATCTATAATATCAAGTGTACTATGAAAATGATTATATATAATGGATTATAAGGTAATGCATTGATACCAGATGGTGGGGGCCGGCCGATGTGGCCGTGCGGTTCTAGGCGCTTCAGTCTGGAACCGCGTGACCGCTACGGTCGCAGGTTCGAATCCTGCCTCGGGCATGGATGTGTGTGATGTCCTTAGGTTAGTTAGGTTTAAGTAGTTCTAAGTTATAGGGGACTGATGACCTTAGAAGTTAAGTCCCATAGTGCTCAGAGCCATTTGAACCATTTGAACTATTTAACACAAAATGACATTAAAATTTTAAGTTATTCACGAGCAGCTAGTTGAGAATATGTATGAACATTAAATGACACGACGAACCGTCTTGTTCTGCATATGGATTCAAACCCAGCTCATGCAGACTAAGCAAAGATTTCGTGACTGACGGAAACTAACAGTCATTCCTGATTAGGCATACAGAGAGTGATATACCTCGATTTTAGACAGTATCAGTTAGCAAATATCAACTTTAAATTGCATAACGCAAACACTTTTAACAGACGCGAATTCCTACCCAGCATCTATTGTCCCTGTTAACGAACTACGAGAGATGTTAAATATTGCTTCTTCACAAGTAACTTACTTGAAATGCCGTGAGGTAAAGCTGTGTGTTGGACACGGATTCGAACCCGGAACCTAATCGGATTGCCATCGAAGCACAGTCAAATGTGACATATCGGAATTTCGCGGCAGTAACTGGATGTTTTAACTGAAATGACGAGACAAAACATTAATTTTTTCCTTCCCAGGACTCCAACCCGGCACCTATCGCTGTTATATTCTAGAGAAAACTAACGCTAAATATGGGTTTGTTGCACCAGCAGTGACATGTGAGCATGTTTGAACTGAAATAATATGACGAAGAGTTCAGCGCTCACTGGGAATAGAGCCCCACACATATCGTTGTTGACTACACACAAAGAGACGTCAGCTACCGAATTTTTCTCCACCAGCTGCTCAGAATAGCATCTTGAACTTAGTCATCTCGCAAATAGTTCTGTGTCTCACTGGGAGTTAAAAACGTCGGATATCGTTAGTGTTGACAGCGAATGAAAATACATTAAAAATCAAAATCAAAATTATTATCCACCAGCAGATAGGTGTTCTCATGCTAGAGCTTGATAATACATAATTAAATCTTTAGTGCGTGGCCAGGATTCGATCCCATTCACGCATAATATGTGAAGGTGTTGAGGAATCTGCAGTTTTGAACAAACAACAAATTGTAGTCCAGCTGTATTGCCACGAAGGGATCATATTCCGCGTTAAGGGGGGTCTGAGTTGCATTCCCAGTTCAGAACCAATTTTATCGACATACAGAAGCCCAAATAAAAGATGGAATAAGTGTCCTGTGACCATACATAGCGTTTGTGTCGTCACTTGAAATAAATAACTAGTATAAGAAAGGTTACGGGTGATAGAGTTTCTACATGTCGCCACTCCAGACTTTATTGTGGTTCAACCTACCGTCTACTTGGTAAAGAAGGAATATCATCTTTAATGTGAATTTTCAGACCACGCAGCCATTATATCTCCTTCACTTGGTGTAGCCAGGAGAGAATGGAATCTGTCTCTCCCTATCTAAAATCATTGACAGAAGTGGGAACCGAACCCAGACCATAGGTATAACAACCTACCATCCGTCCAACAGACCACGAAATCCTCTTCTCTGCGAGTCATTTTTCTATCGTAACGCAGTTGCGCCACACTGGATGAGAATTCTGACACACAGGCTCCCTGTAGTAATTTGCAGCATGTTCAGTAAATTCATTTACTTGGTTGACCGAATCACCATGAACTAGCTGCCTCGGCTACCCAGTGCATACATTCGACTATTTTGTAATCACAGAAATAAAATCACGTTACTGCCACCTACACACAACTGCCAACATTGTAGGATGCAGAAGTTTAAATAGGAAGTGTTCCTTTCCACTTGAGCTATTCTATTGCGCTATCTGTTACTAGAAAACGTCGTTCAGTCCAAAAGAAAAGCTGTAACTGTTTGTCTCTCAGAAGTCAAGACCTGGCCATATGCATAATCTCACAGTGCTGTGGAATCCAAAAGTTCTGGAGGAATAGTTGCCGAGCTCTGGAGCTGTTGTAGCTACGTGTCAGCTTGTAGCATAGATAAGATGACGCGAGTTCGAATACATGCAGTACTACATTTTTTAAAACGCAATTCTGCTCTCTGCTGAAGTTATCAATCTAATGGAACTTTGAACATAATTCCCTTCACTTCTCAACCCAAAGTAGTCGCATGTGGAAAAAGGACTAACTACTGTGACATTTTGTTCTATTCAGGTTTAATAGACAGCAGGCAGCAGATGCATCTCGAAGATGTGCAGGGAGAGCGCATCGTGCCATAATAAGTCAGAAAAGTATTTTCTACATTAGCCGTCGTGTGGTAGTGATATTTGATTCTTATTCAAACTTTGATTGACAGCTTTAACTCAGAACAAATTTTCTACATGCATGTAATCAATAAACTGCATGTGCATTGTCAGACTGTCATAGGTAACATCAGAGAATTCGCATATATCGTTGATGATTAATTTCTCTCTCATATTTACTATTGCTTTAACAACACTAAATGAAACCTTACGAAAATTGTGCACTGTATTATAAGAAGTGAAATAAAACTAACCATGATAACCTTACGACGAAAGTATCTGTACACAAGCATGCCTCTATCGACACGAATTAATAAAATTCTACTCACTTAGATTTTGATTGGGTCTGTGTTTAATTGGTATGCTGTGTCATACTCAATAGTTATGCAAATTTGGCATTTCATAAATATAGTTACATATTCCTAGAAACCCAAAATTCGCTTGTCAGCAGCGGAAAGAGGCGTTACCTGTTGTGCAGCATTGTAAGTTTTTCAACATTGCACTATGAGCTGAAAGCATTTTCTTGCGATTTCCTTATTGATGTTTGATCTGACTGCTTGTAGCTCTTTCACAGAAGGGATAAAAACGTTTCAGTCAGTGAGACTAGAACTGCAAACCGTAACAGACGCTGTTTCACAGGTCAGCACGTTACCACAGAGCTGGCGAGGAGGTATGGGTCTCAGCTTCCTATTACGACGGCAATAGTAACTAGAACTCGTAAACCGCTATTTAAAGGTCGAGATTAGTTGCGATTTCCACCTGCAACGACTTTCCTGGGCTGAAAACCGTAAATTTTCAATCTTTTGTTACCCTTCAAGCTATAATAACTCAGATTATTCAATGGAAATGACAGGTAAAATCAAGTGAACTTTGAGGCTTAATTCCGTGCACACCAGGAAGTAACTCGTCGATCACAGAGTTGCCAAACATACGTTGCCTTGTTGCCAAATCTCAGTTACAGTACCAGCAGGAAGAAGACGAACCGATGTGATCCTACAGCGGTCTGGGAAGTGACCATAGCTGGTGTCTCCAAGTCGCGGCTGCTACGGCCTGGAATACGTAATGCGTCTGATTCGCTTTCTGTAACTAGGTTTAGGGACTGGAGCGTAGTTACTAATAATACTCAGAACTGACTGCAAACTGAGCATCATAAATCAGTAACTCTCATTGTTGTTTTTATATTTCTTTCGTAAGTGCACTCAAAACTAAGAAAGTCATTCACAGGCGTTTTCCTGCCTCGCCGATAGTCGAGCAGAACATACAAATAAAAATAAAAAAGAATGTGTGTGTGTGTGTGTGTGTGTGTGTGTGTGTGTGTGAGAGAGAGAGAGAGAGAGAGAGAGAGAGAGAGAGAGAGAGAGAGAGGAATAAAAAGCAATGAGAGAGAGTGGAAAAAATTGTTGTAAAGAAATTGAATCATGGTATTTAAAGAAATCTTTCATTAAAATGACACGTTCCACATCATTACGAAATGTCGTATTCATGATCTATGGAACAAGAGTTAATCTAATGTAATCTAATCTAATCTAATCATATCATATTGATGATTAGCCATGAAGAGTCATGAATTACCGAAAGTTTTGCCAATACCAGTAACCAAATCTAAACTTGAAAATAAAAGACGACAATTTTTGTAATAAACCGTGACTCCTATCAAGACCCTTTCATCCCTGTTATCTAACCACGAAAGATGTCTGATATACCTCCATTCTGAAGTAACAAAGTGTGCATGCATTTAAAGATGAAGTGCATGATGTGAAGTTCTGTGACGGAGATACGAACCCAACACGTAATCCGATTGTTAACTAAGAAAAATCAAATGTTACGTATCGGTAAATGAAAAAAGGCAGTGCGTTTTTTTTTTACCAAGTAACGTCTTCGTCAATTACTTTAGTTTTAATGTAATCTACGAGTAATTGCTGGTGTTTGATATTAACATGAAAAGGATTCCGTAGACAGGGAAAGAACCTGTTCTTGGGAAACTACTTCTATAGTGACCAAAAGGCACTAAATGATGTTCAAGCACTTGTGTTACAGCAGCAGTATGAATAAAATGATATTAATAATAACAGTAATAATCGAATTATCCGGCAACTTCACACTTCACAGTAGATTTTCTCGAACTAAGAAATTTGCTGAATTTGTGAAAAATCAAAATGGCTTCACATCCAGCCTATGATGCCTAGAAGAGTCTTTACATCCTGCTGACATGAGAATAGCATAATCTCTGCGTCAGAAGCTTGCTTCTACTTGACCATTTAATAGACTCGCATTTTTTCCACCGTGACTAATTTTGTAAGCTAAGCACATCATCCGTTACAGCACACTCCTGGGGCTGGGTAATGTGGCCAAAATGGTCTGGTGGAACGAGCTATCACTGGTGCAATGCGTGGGTTCAGGCATTTACTTTTAAGAGGCACAAACAGATTTATTTTACCTCTGGTAACCTCAAGAGAAAGACGTTATAATCCAGAATCCGCATTAAACATCACGTTCCTTCATTACCAACTGGGCAGAGCCGGTTTACGTTGGGAAATGACACAGCGGAAGTCATGGTAAAAAGAAATACAGTCGCCAGTAAGCTTACTTACATTAGAAAATTTTATTTTATTTGATGAACCGATAGCCATTTAAAGGGACAGGGCTCTTATTTTACTTGTACTTGATTGAACTAGAGACGTTTAAAAATTTGGTGCTGGACTGTGATTCGAATTCGTATCTCCTCTTTCGAGGATCTGAATCTCTCGGAACAGTATAGTTCAGTCATTTCGTTCCTTTTCCCAAGACTGCAATCTTCTCTAGGTCTCCTCCAAAGGTAAGTATGTGGGTCTGAAACCTGATCCAGTACAAAAATATTCATAATTTCATTTCTAGCTTTATCAAGTGCACACCCACCTGCCAGTGAAAATTAACGCGCAATTTCAATGTCTGTTCACGTGTTGCCAACAATCGCAACAGGTGTCGTTATTTCTGGTCAAACACGCACACATCTTACTGTTCATGAGTAAGCAACTGATACTTAAGCTATATTCGTGGATGCACGGTAGGTGTGCAGTTCGATTGTCGCTTAGGCACAAAAGTTTGTATCCTTATTTTAGATTCAGACACCTAGCGGCTCGTAAGAAAAACCGATACGTAACATTTGATTTTTCTTAGTTAACAATCGGATTACGTGTTGGGTTCGTATCTCCGTCACAGAACTTCACATCATGCACTTTTTCTTTAAATGCATGCACACTTTGTTACTTCAGAATGGAGGTATATCAGACATCTTTCGTGGTTAGATAACAGGGATGAAAGGGTCTTGATAGGAGTCACGGTTTATTACAAAAATTGTCGTCTTTTATTTTCAAGTTTAGATTTGGTTACTGGTATTGGCAAAACTTTCGGTAATTCATGACTCTTCATGGCTAATCATCAATATGATATGATTAGATTTGATTAGATTACATTAGATTAACTCTTGTTCCATAGATCATGAATACGACATTTCGTAATGATGTGGAACGTGTCATTTTAATGAAAGATTTCTTTAAATACCATGATTCAATTTCTTTACAACAATTTTTTCCACTCTCTCTCATTGCTTTTTATTCCTCTCTCTCTCTCTCTCTCTCTCTCTCTCTCTCTCTCTCTCACACACACACACACACACACACACACACACACACACACAAATTCCTTTTTATCTTTATTTGTATGTTGTGCTCGACTATCGGCGAGGCACGAAAACGCCTGTGAATGACTTTCTTAGTTTTGAGTGCACTTACGAAAGAAATATAAAAACAATAATGAGAGTTACTGATTTATGATGCTCAGTTTGCAGTCAGTTCTGAGTATTATTAGTAACTACGCTCCAGTCCCTAAACCTAGTTACAGAAAGCGAATCAGACGCATTACGTATTCCAGGCCGTAGCAGCCGCGACTTGGAGACACCAGCTATGGTCACTTCCCAGACCGCTGTAGGATCACATCGGTTCGTCTTCTTCCTGCTGGTACTGTAACTGAGATTTGGCAACAGGGCAACGTATGTTTGGCAACTCTGTGATCGACGAGTTACTTCCTGGTGTGCACGGAATTAAGCCTCAAAGTTCACTTGATTTTACCTGTCATTTCCATTGAATAATCTGAGTTATTATAGCTTGAAGGGTAACAAAAGATTGAAAATTTACGGTTTTCAGCCCAGGAAAGTCGTTGCAGGTGGAAATCGCAACTAATCTCGACCTTTAAATAGCGGTTTACGAGTTCTAGTTACTATTGCCGTCGTAATAGGAAGCTGAGACCCATACCTCCTCGCCAGCTCTGTGGTAACGTGCTGACCTGTGAAACAGCGTCTGTTACGGTTTGCAGTTCTAGTCTCACTGACTGAAACGTTTTTATCTCTTCTGTGAAAGAGCTACAAGCAGTCAGATCAAACATCAATAAGGAAATCGCAAGAAAATGCTTTCAGCTCATAGTGCAATGTTGAAAAACTTACAATGCTGCACAACAGGTAACGCCTCTTTCCGCTGCTGACAAGCGAATTTTGGGTTTCTAGGAATATGTAACTATATTTATGAAATGCCACATTTGCATAACTATTGAGTATGACACAGCATACCAATTAAACACAGACCCAATCAAAATCTAAGTGAGTAGAATTTTATTAATTCGTGTCGATAAAGGCATGCTTGTGTACAGATACTTTCGTCGTAAGGTTATCATGGTTAGTTTTATTTCACTTCTTATAATACAGTGCACAATTTTCGTAAGGTTTCATTTAGTGTTGTTAAAGCAATAGTAAATATGAGAGAGAAATTAATCATCAACGATATATGCGAATTCTCTGATGTTACCTATGACAGTCTGACAATGCACATGCAGTTTATTGATTACATGCATGTAGAAAATTTGTTCTGAGTTAAAGCTGTCAATCAAAGTTTGAATAAGAATCAAATATCACTACCACACGACGGCTAATGTAGAAAATACTTTTCTGACTTATTATGGCACGATGCGCTCTCCCTGCACATCTTCGAGATGCATCTGCTGCCTGCTGTCTATTAAACCTGAATAGAACAAAATGTCACAGTAGTTAGTCCTTTTTCCACATGCGACTACTTTGGGTTGAGAAGTGAAGGGAATTATGTTCAAAGTTCCATTAGATTGATAACTTCAGCAGAGAGCAGAATTGCGTTTTAAAAAATGTAGTACTGCATGTATTCGAACTCGCGTCATCTTATCTATGCTACAAGCTGACACGTAGCTACAACAGCTCCAGAGCTCGGCAACTATTCCTCCAGAACTTTTGGATTCCACAGCACTGTGAGATTATGCATATGGCCAGGTCTTGACTTCTGAGAGACAAACAGTTACAGCTTTTCTTTTGGACTGAACGACGTTTTCTAGTAACAGATAGCGCAATAGAATAGCTCAAGTGGAAAGGAACACTTCCTATTTAAACTTCTGCATCCTACAATGTTGGCAGTTGTGTGTAGGTGGCAGTAACGTGATTTTATTTCTGTGATTACAAAATAGTCGAATGTATGCACTGGGTAGCCGAGGCAGCTAGTTCATGGTGATTCGGTCAACCAAGTAAATGAATTTACTGAACATGCTGCAAATTACTACAGGGAGCCTGTGTGTCAGAATTCTCATCCAGTGTGGCGCAACTGCGTTACGATAGAAAAATGACTCGCAGAGAAGAGGATTTCGTGGTCTGTTGGACGGATGGTAGGTTGTTATACCTATGGTCTGGGTTCGGTTCCCACTTCTGTCAATGATTTTAGATAGGGAGAGACAGATTCCATTCTCTCCTGGCTACACCAAGTGAAGGAGATATAATGGCTGCGTGGTCTGAAAATTCACATTAAAGATGATATTCCTTCTTTACCAAGTAGACGGTAGGTTGAACCACAATAAAGTCTGGAGTGGCGACATGTAGAAACTCTATCACCCGTAACCTTTCTTATACTAGTTATTTATTTCAAGTGACGACACAAACGCTATGTATGGTCACAGGACACTTATTCCATCTTTTATTTGGGCTTCTGTATGTCGATAAAATTGGTTCTGAACTGGGAATGCAACTCAGACCCCCCTTAACGCGGAATATGATCCCTTCGTGGCAATACAGCTGGACTACAATTTGTTGTTTGTTCAAAACTGCAGATTCCTCAACACCTTCACATATTATGCGTGAATGGGATCGAATCCTGGCCACGCACTAAAGATTTAATTATGTATTATCAAGCTCTAGCATGAGAACACCTATCTGCTGGTGGATAATAATTTTGATTTTGATTTTTAATGTATTTTCATTCGCTGTCAACACTAACGATATCCGACGTTTTTAACTCCCAGTGAGACACAGAACTATTTGCGAGATGACTAAGTTCAAGATGCTATTCTGAGCAGCTGGTGGAGAAAAATTCGGTAGCTGACGTCTCTTTGTGTGTAGTCAACAACGATATGTGTGGGGCTCTATTCCCAGTGAGCGCTGAACTCTTCGTCATATTATTTCAGTTCAAACATGCTCACATGTCACTGCTGGTGCAACAAACCCATATTTAGCGTTAGTTTTCTCTAGAATATAACAGCGATAGGTGCCGGGTTGGAGTCCTGGGAAGGAAAAAATTAATGTTTTGTCTCGTCATTTCAGTTAAAACATCCAGTTACTGCCGCGAAATTCCGATATGTCACATTTGACTGTGCTTCGATGGCAATCCGATTAGGTTCCGGGTTCGAATCCGTGTCCAACACACAGCTTTACCTCACGGCATTTCAAGTAAGTTACTTGTGAAGAAGCAATATTTAACATCTCTCGTAGTTCGTTAACAGGGACAATAGATGCTGGGTAGGAATTCGCGTCTGTTAAAAGTGTTTGCGTTATGCAATTTAAAGTTGATATTTGCTAACTGATACTGTCTAAAATCGAGGTATATCACTCTCTGTATGCCTAATCAGGAATGACTGTTAGTTTCCGTCAGTCACGAAATCTTTGCTTAGTCTGCATGAGCTGGGTTTGAATCCATATGCAGAACAAGACGGTTCGTCGTGTCATTTAATGTTCATACATATTCTCAACTAGCTGCTCGTGAATAACTTAAAATTTTAATGTCATTTTGTGTTAAATAGTTCAAATGGTTCAAATGGCTCTGAGCACTATGGGACTTAACTTCTAAGGTCATCAGTCCCCTATAACTTAGAACTACTTAAACCTAACTAACCTAAGGACATCACACACATCCATGCCCGAGGCAGGATTCGAACCTGCGACCGTAGCGGTCACGCGGTTCCAGACTGAAGCGCCTAGAACCGCACGGCCACATCGGCCGGCCCCCACCATCTGGTATCAATGCATTACCTTATAATCCATTATATATAATCATTTTCATAGTACACTTGATATTATAGATGAGTAGGACACAAGACAGGACATAGATAATGTCCGTTTGACGTCAACAGTGTGTAACATTTTACTTTTTTGAATAGGACAATGTTCCTCTCCAATAATATTTAGATTAGTTACAATAAGCTTACGATGCAAGAGAATTCGCTTGTATTTTTCAATATGTGGTCTGTTGTCGGTTTGATGGCCTTCCATAACATCGGCAACGTAGTGCAACTCCACCGAGAGCTGTCTGGAGTAGGGTGGAGATAGCAATGTGAAACTTGCGAGCTGTCGAAGACGATCTTCATATTCCTAATGCGATTAGGACATCGTATACTCTTGACGACGTTTAGCACCTGTGCGGTCAGTCACCCAATTTCAGAATTCATTTTGAGTAATCCTACTAAATTCCCAAAATATTGTCTTTTTATATTGATGAGTAATATGGATAGTCATCACGTTCATGTGCCATCTACAACGCAAATTCAATGTTACTATCCTAGGAACTAACCTACAATACGTTTTGTATTTCATAATCGGAACTATCTGCATTAACCGTCATCAGAGCAATGTCAGGGAACAGAATGCAGCAGTGCCTGCTTGAGGACCTGCTTGAGTCGTGTTCACATTATATTACACTAGCGAGAAGTACCGACTTTTCCTTTTCTCTGCAAACATCCAGAACTAAATTCAGTAACTAAATGCTAAGAATATATTTGCATTGTGCCAACTCAAAGATCAATAGATATGGATATAGATATAGATTTTTATATTTAAAGCCATTCTCGTTCTGCGTTGGAATAAACATCATTCATTATTTGCTTGCTCTTGTTACGATTGTTATTGTCATTCTCTCACTCGGAAGAGTCTTATGCTGATGCTGTATGAATAAATTATGCCATTGGATACAAAGCGGTTTAGTTTTGAGACCTAACCCACGAGGGGGGAAGGCACAGTGGTCTGCTTCAGGAATTCCAAGCAATAAAACACAAAAAACGACCCAGCAAGGGTTCGAACAGCTACTTTCACGCAGAGACATGCATTTGGAATCTGTTCATCGTTACGGGGTCAAACAAGAGGGTAACATTACTGAAACAATGATCGGGCTACTTAGTATATAATAGAGCATACAGATTTCAAGGAGGAAACGTATGAAGACGCAGACTTCCTCGTTATCAATATGTGCGGCATATCTTTCGTGTTAACGAAAGTAAATTCCCGCCTTACCTCTTCTTACGTGTCAAATGAAATGAATGCCATGAGGAATAGAATATTTGTTGACTGCGTCTCTTCTTGCTTCCATCCTTACCAACATATTTCTTCATTCTCGTGGTAATCATGACATTCTATGTGCATGCTGCAAACGATTGCAAGTGGACAAATTCGACATCGAGGTGCAAAGCGTTTGGTATCTTACATTATAGTCAATTCGAATAAGCTTCCGGTGTATTTTTACTTCGTTTGTATTTTTAGATGATTATGAACGTTACGGAAATTTATCTCACATGCTTTATGTTGAATGAGAAACATTGAATGATCCGTTTTGCTTTCCCTACGTTGAAATGATATAATGTCGGCGTCAACAGCCTTCTTCCACGCCGGAAGCTGAAACTTGTATCATTCTGGATTAATGATAATTGAATGTCTCATATGTATACATAGCCCACAAGGCGACGTCAGAAACCATCAGGGGAGAACGCCGCATAAAAACCAAACGTGCGCGCGCGTCTCCACTCTGAAGAACCGTATCGGAGAATCACGGCAAGCATTTCGCTGAAGAGCTGCCTCGTCAGACAGCCGAGAAATGGCAGCGTCGTAGCAAGTATTTGTCAACACTCTGATAGTGCATTTACTTCCGGGTGTAGGTCGGCGTTACCTCGCTAAATTCACTTGACATTCGTTTTCCACATCGAAGACTCGTACGATATAATCCACTGCAAGATGACACAATTAGAAAGTATATTTAATTTCTGGACTCCAAGAACGGCGTTCTTCACATAAGTAACACCTGTTTGTGTGTGCATTCGGGAGGACGACGGTGCAATCCCGCGCCCGGCCATCCTGATTTAGGTTTTCAATGATTTCCCTAAATCGCTTCAGGAAAATGCCGGGATGGTTCCTTAGGAAGGGCACGGCCGATTTCCTTCCCCATCCTTCCCTAATCCGAGCTTGTGCCCCGTCTCTAATGACATCGTGGTCGACGGGATGTTAAAACAGTAATCTCCACCTCCTCTGTTTGTGTGTTTAAGGTTGCGTTTTGAGGCTCAGGCAACATCGCAGTGACTATAGTCCGCCTCTGGCCGCCAGTGTGTCGTTAGCTCAGAGGTTCCCTTGTGCGTTGCAGTGCTTGTACTATAAGTTCGAATCACGGTAGAAGCCGCTGACTACAACCTTTTATTTTCCCTTTTAATTAATGGAGTTGCAAACTGCTAGTAAAAATTTCTTATGCGAAATCTGAAGAATGCCTTTAAACATCAATCTTCGTCCGATTTCGACTTAGTAAATTATGTTAATATCATGGATTTCTGCTCTGCAAATTCCAAGGTGCTTCACTGTAAAATAGGTCCTGAAAAGATTCAAACCGACTGTCAACGATATAAATTTGAGCTTTGTTCGTCATATAGGTCTAACATGTCGGAAGGTTGTTTATGAAGTGCACCTGTTCATTAATATAGTTCCCACCTTCTAAATTTTTGCAATAGCATTTAACTGTAGACGTTTTCTAACACCGGCGTTAGCAATTCCTTTCCGTTCTCTGAAACCTTCAAAACGACAAATTTTTCTGGTTGAAATCTGATGACCTTAACTATCACTTCCGATCAACAATAAATACTTCATGAACCCGTGCATGGAACTCCAAAGGTGCAGTGTGCCTGCACTGCTACAGAGCATGCATTGCAATGTATTCACACAGTTTATCGCATAGACTTACCATAAGGAATGAAACAAGAACTGTAATACACTTTACACCACAGACGCTCACTCTGGCTTGACGAAAACATCCAAACATTGACCAAAAGTTGCACAAATAATTAAGTTTGAAAGGGAAAGAAACGAGGTATGAAGCATTTATAAATTCATCGAATGTAGTGAGGTGGTTTAATTTCGTCCCAGTCTATAAAATTAATTTCGGGCCATACTCAGCTCTTGCCGATTACCCGCCTACTAATCAGGGCGTCTGTCTCCGTTGCTTTTGAGCGTGAATGGAAATTGTAGAAATATTCTGTGGAGCAACATTTAATAATAAAGCGTTTTAAATCATCAAAAGCGATGAGCGGTAGCAGGCGCTTTCGATAAAGAACGGGGGAGTGCAGCGCCGCTGCTGTCGCCACGGCCGCTGCCAGTAGCCAGCAAATGGATCCCGGAGCTTTGCCGCATACGGCGTCCAGAGGAGGACAGTCTGCAGGAAATCTGCCGCAAAATCGTTACTAGATAAAATTTTGATATCGGTGTGTCATAAAGCGAAATAGATTGAATCTGCGCTACCATTACATTCACGTCTTCAGCATTCAGACAGAAGAGGCTATAAAAATATTTTATGCCAGCTGCTCTCGATCCACTGACATTATGAACAGAAACAACGCACGCTACCGCTAGACCACAGGCGTAATCAGCCTATAGTTTCTCTATCTTGGGACAATTTTTCCTCCAGGAAGTGCCGCAGTCTACAGTGTTGCCAGATTGTGCAGATAACCGGACTTAGAGAATTAGCGAGTTGGCCAGTTTTTTTGTCCCATGTCGCGATCGGCCCGGACTTAGCCTCTGAAGCGGCCGGCCGCCGGTCGAGTTTTATGGCAAAGATTGTACGTAACCCTAACAAACTCAAATCAAAGGCAAATGAGGACGTTCAAAGTTGATTTTCAAAAATTTCCCCACCAACTTCAATGCACATTTGACTTCTCTTGATAACACCACGTCTAGATCTTCTGAGGTCTTCTTTGCGTTCTTCTATGAGGGCTGCACCATTCATAATCCGAACGATCAAATCGGCTCTTGGGTTTACTTTTTCTTTGTAGACTTCGCCTTTAACCATCCCCACAGGCAAAAATCCAAAGAGAGAACGTCCAGGGACCTTGAAGGCCAAGAAAAGTGCCCATATCTAATGATCCATCTTCCAGAAAATGTTAGGTTTGGATAATGTGTCACCTGACGCCTAGAATTTGCAGGAGCCCCGTCATGCTGGAGGAACATAGGCATTCCTGTAGCCAAATAAACCTCTTCCAATAACGCTGGAAGTCATTTTCAAGGAAATGTAGACAACTGGGTCCTGTAAGGACCAACATACGAAACATAAATGCATTGAACCCAGCTGTATGTACGAAATAAAAATTGGACACATGTAATATGGCATTTTTTCTGCAACTTATCTATACTACCACCTCCTACAATATTTATTATTCCTCCTGAAACTTCCTGTATAATTATTTGGGTCTCCGCGGCTCATCTAAAGTTTTCTGTTCTAGGAAGAAATTAGCACTATCCACAGAACCGCAGAAAGTCATGTACCGATAACTGAAGCTTTAAACCTGACTGGAAATGTTACCCGTCCGCAAAGAATAACAGTTATTCGTGGCTTCTGGGACAGTTTGTGTTGTACGTCGTAATAAACAAAACTTAGAACTTAGAAGAGTGCACGTTTTATATTGCAGAAGAACATTTTAAGCTGAAGAAGAATAACAAATATAAGGAATGTTTAAAAAAAATTTTATCTATTGATTTATGTGGGCTACAAAGAGATGGACAGTTTTATTGATTAGAAGCAGAATACTATTCTTTCACTTTTTTTTATTCCTGGAATATTCTTTTACGTCGGTTCTTAAATCACAACTGTTCTAATTTGGCAAACCCCCTCCAGCTCCGAAACTTCTTCCATTTGTTGAAAAATATATGGCTTCCTTACAGACTTCATATGCATCCAGTGCATAATAACTTAAATTGTGAATATATTTGTGAATGAATGTTATTTATTTTTCCGTCACCCTGTTCACTGTTATAAGTTATGTTCCACAAGGATCGCACACGATTGGAGGCGACAATCTGTAATTTATTTTACCTTAATTACTACTTCAATTTTGTTCAACAATTTAAAGGAATATATGAGTGCAAACATGGAATACATGTGAATAATGCTGCTGCTCAGTGACAGGTATGGGGGAGGCACTGTGGCCAGGCCTCGGATTTTCGACCCCTGCCCTCTTTGCCTCCGCCTACCTGGTGCTGAAATTCTTCTCAAACTTTAAAAAAAAGTAATAGTGCAGTGGTCAGAACGTCTGTCTAGTAAGCAGCAGGTCTAGGTTCGAAGCTCAGTCGGTTACAAATTTTCATCTGCTGTCGTTGCTGTATTTCAATGCGCTGTGACAGTGCGGACGTCGGTCCTTCGATATTTAAGATGCAATTGTTTTTTGAGGCAATAGAGGTGATTTGCGAACATTAGTCTTGCCATCAAAATAACGGGACTCCAACGGAAACCAATCCTTAGTCATACCTTCGTGCCGGAGCTAACCCATGCCATATACATGCGAATTAGATTGTAGTTCATATTTAGTCAAATAACGAATGGTCAGTATACAAGTATGCCGGCCAGGGTGGCCGAGTGGTTCTAGGCGCTACAGTCTGGAACCGCGC
The DNA here is from genome assembly GCF_023864275.1 of Schistocerca cancellata. NCBI lineage: Eukaryota > Metazoa > Arthropoda > Insecta > Orthoptera > Acrididae > Schistocerca > Schistocerca cancellata. Next base: position 66,629,467 of record NC_064631.1, on the reverse strand, counting down.
GAGAGCTACGGTCTCAGGTTCGACTCCAGTCTCCGACATGGATGTGTCTGATGTCCTTAGGTTACTTAGGTTTAAGTAGTTCTAAGTTCTAGCGGACTGACCACCTCAGATGTTAAGTCCCATAGCACTCAGAACCATTTGAACCATTTTTGACGTATACACGCATTTACAAACAGAAGAAGCAGGATTGCAGCGAACTGATCACTTAACCAAGTGCAACATAGAGTACCTGTGTAATGAGTCATTCCAGCTGCATAGCTGAGGGTAACATTTTTTAAGCAATTCATTGCAGAATTAATGTAATACCCGCACGATGATCTCAGTAGTCATACTGTATCATTAGCAGCCCGCGAATTTAGTACTATGTTCGTTAAATCGGATTACTCAAGCTGAGGCCAAATAAAGACAACACTATCTTTACTTAGGTAGGTAGTCAGCGCTAAATTATGTGCGCCACCATTAACGTTGCCGTAAGCAGTTTGACAGCATAACACCACCACAACTACTGACAACCTGAACCATTATCACCACGCAGTTGTAACTCGCAGTGATTACAAGTTTCTCATGTTTGTCAAGAATAGCGGAAAGCGCCTCTGAAGTTCCGTTTCCATTACGCCTAGGCAGGTGAGAATCCTAAATATCAGTAATAGGTCACCTAGCGAAGAGAAGAGTCCACGTATTGTCTCAAGTCCTTGCAGTTTGGTGTTAATGCAGTTCCAGATGGTTTCGCACTAACGGGTTCTTTTGGCTATCTGAATACTCATATTGGAATTATATAAGTGTAATTGCTAGAACGTTCAACTACCTTAATAACACCTCATTCTGTGTTGAATACGACTCGGAAAGAAACGTTAATTTGACGTTTCCATCCATCTCCTGACGTCTTACTGAATGAAGTCTGAAGTGCACGCACAGTTGTGTTGCCCGCCGCAAGGATTCTGTGAAGTGTTGTGGCAGCTGGCGGTCATTGCTGAATACAGACATGTGCTCCAGGGGAACTCGTCTTTGTTGCATTTTTTCCATACCGTAATTAGCACAATAACATAAGGCTTGTTCTGCTGAAGAACTTGATGCCCAAAAGTCCTTAAATAAGAATCTCCTAACGTGAGTAATGCATGAAAGGAAACAGACTTTTGGACAAAACAATGGACAGCTCCCTGCTTTTTGCGTTTCCGATAGCGCCTACGATAAGAATCTGGTGTCGTATTATGTTTCAGAACCCTAAACTGTTTATTTTTTTACCTCATACTAAAACAAAAGTTATGATATGAGAAGAGGAAATGACTTATATGCTTCTCATGAACTTGAGTTTTTCGTGTTTATTTTCCCACTTCATACTAAAACAAGGGCGTTAAAATGAGAAGAAGAAATGAAATATACGCTTCCAAGAAATAATATCCTTGTGTGCTACTACTGCATACATGAAAGCCCTGCAGTTAATTTTTGTATGTTGGATAAATTTTGATATCACCTCACATTCCTTTGTGAGAAGGTTCCTATTTTCTTGGGATTCATATAGAGTGGACATTTCATCACTGGTTAATATTCTGATGACTAATGACATGATACCCAATGCAATTGATCCATGGCTCCTGTGAGTAGAGTCTCACATTGGTTACTATAAGAACACGCAGGCAGTGATATCCGCTCACTGCGGTCAGAGACAAGGTGATTTCTTTCTGTTTATGGCGAAGCGTCTGCTGCAGTGTCCACGCTCAGCCAACATAAACAAATCGCGGCGGCATTGGGCACTGCTGATCGCTGCGCTTGTCGCGAGCCGCGACAACAAGAGTGCACTGTCTCTGCTAACGATACTATGGAGTTAATACATCTTACTTAACGTAATATGCAGGACGTGGGTTGGGTGAAAATTCAGTTAGTAACTTCCCATCGCATTAAAATACTTTACAGTCATATTTGATGAATTATTTATTGTTGGTTATCTCTCTAATGTTAATAGTATTGATTCAGATTGTGCATGAACACGAAAACACACACACACACACACAGTCGTTGATTCTAGTGAGGCTGACAACTACTGTGTGTTGAACAACACATGCACCAGTCAGTTCCTCAGTTGGCGTCGAGTGGATGGGATTTTTCAATTACCTTGCATTGCAAGAATTGTAAGGAGGAGCCTGAAATTAAATAGACTTGTATGCTAAAGAGCTGCCACAAAGCGAAGCCTGACCGATTATCAGATAATTGTCCACATGGGTTTTGTGGACGAGTATACTTTAAGTAGCCGCGCGGGATTAGCCGAGCGGTCTAGGGCGCTGCAGTCATGGGCTGCGTGGCTGATTCCGGCGGAGGTTCGAGTTCTCCCTCGGGCATGAGTGTGTGTGTTTGTCCTTAGGATAATTTAGGTTAAGTAGTGTCTAAGCTTAGGTACTGATGACCTTAGCAGTTGAGTCCCATAAGACTTCACACACATTTGAACATTTTTTTATACTTTTAGTAACCAACCCACCCACGATCATTACGTAAGAATTCTGGAAGGCTTAGGGAATTGATTTCATTAAGTCGTCGACAGTGTAGCGTGATGGTTTACTTCCCAACATATGTTTTCTATATTTGTCCAAAGGTCGCTTGCTTTTGTAGATCCACGTGGCAATGGCCTTGTTACCTCTGCCCACATATTCTCTATCTGGTTGATGTTTGGTGATCGTGGAACAAACGGCAACAGCTTTATCCTCTCTTGGGCCTGAAACCAATCACGCACTGCTCTGCTATGATGGATGGGGCTCTGCTCCTGTAAATAAACTATTATCTCGTTAGTCCATGTATTTATATTTAAATAACGTATTTGTATTAAGCACATTGGATTATTATTTTCCACAGTGTTTAAGAATTCAGGCCCTGTCAGAGATAAGTGATCTATATTCAACAGTCCGATTAAGAATGTGATTTGCTCAGTCTATCACATGATGAGAGTCGTAGTCAGATATCCACATTAAGACTGCCTAGCTGAATCCGATTAGAACTATCTGGTATCGAAACGAAATTACAGAAATCGGATAATTTGAACGTCTGTATTGCAACAATGCTGCGCACATAAATTCCTATGATGGAGTAACAGGTAGCAAGTGGCTAAGAAAAAGTGAGAAATATGTCTTCTAGCCGCAATGTAACGTAATTATAACCCACATTTATGTTTTGGAAATACTGAATCGAACAATACACATCTATTTCAGTGGTGGGAAGATACACAATATCGGATTTGCTGATGACATAATGACAATAATAATAATAATAATAATCGCGTGTGGCGGATAGGGGAAACACTCCCCCATATGGGTGGTACCAAGGAAATCAAATACTAGGGGTGAACCAAATACTAACACAATCCTGAACGGCTACCAAATCCGTTGAACCCAAAATCCAGACACGTCTGAGTGAAATTCACCGCTACTCTGGTCACCGTCTCTTAGCTCTATGAGCTTGGCTGAAAATATTTGCTTTCAAAGGCTTCAACAACCTCTGGTCCTGTCCGGTCCTCGTATCACCCAAGCCAAACCAATGAAACACAAGCAAACATGAACTATGCAAGCAAAGTCAACTTTACCCCAGGTGGTACACAACCCGGCTGTCGACAGGCGGCAGTTGGATTTTCGGATTCTGGGGAGTCCAGGTTAGCACGGCAGAGAATATCGAAGATCTCTGGTAAATTTCCCTACAAGGAAGAAACATACATTTAAAAGTAAACATCGATACAATGATCCAAACACGAAAACTAAATAATCTCACAAAAGAAATCCACCGACAAAAAATTCTCATCCTTGCTCTTCAAGAACCACGACTAACTGACAATGAAACCTTGCATTAGGGAAACCATTGCGTCTTCAAAAGCAAAATACAACAAAAGGTAGCGAAAGGCGTACCAATCTTCGGCATTGCATTTCTCGAACACAGATCTATCATCAACTCTGTCAAAGAAATCACACCCATCAACAATGAAAAGGTACAAATGACTCTGAGCACTATGGGACTTAACACCGGAAGTCATCAGTCCCCTGGAACTTAGAACTAATTAAACCTAACTTAACCTAAGGACATCACACACTTCCATTCCCGAGGCTGGATTCGAACCATCGACCGTAGCAGTCGCGCGGTTCCGAACTGAAGCGCCTAGAACCGCTCGGCCACCGTGGCCGGCCCATCAACAAGCGACTTATGACTATACTCATTCAGAGCCACAGTAAAAAATATACACTCATCAATGCACGTGTCCCCACCAACATCGAAAATAAGAAAAACTCCGAAAATGTCGAAAAATTTTGGAACACACTCGAAAATACTATGATCAAATTTCACCAGGATGACGTGAAAATACTAGTGGGATACTTCAACTCTCTATTTGAGACAGAAGAAACCTGTAGAAAAATCATTGGCACAAATTCAACACACCGTAACACTTAGACCAACGCCACACGTCTGACTGACATTTGCCAACAATTCAACCACAAAAGGACGTCTTCCCAATTTAGGAAAAAACCAGTTCCCAGGTAACATGCTTAGCTAACAGGTGCAAGCTGCTTTCGTTCGCCATTCGCGACTCGCTGAAAGCCAGATTTTTAATTCTTTTGTAGCACAGCTACAAGCAGGCTGATAAAAACTCAATAAGGGAATCGTAAGACAACGCTCGAGCAAAATTCGTCTTGCTACTTTCAGTAACTCTTAGTGTCAGAGCGAAAACCTTACGGTACTGCCAAATTCATAATGCCACTTTTGTTTTCTACCGACATATTTTTTGTTGTTGTGAATACATAATTTTACCTATGAAATGTCACATTTTCATAATACTTGCGAATGGTACAGGAAATGAAATAAATACAGATCTTTTCGAAGTCAAAAGTTGGTAATATCCTACTAATTCGTGTTAAAATAGGTTCAATCGTCTCACAGACACTTAATGATTTATTAAGATAGACTGCCGTCGTGATGTTTCTGTAGGAAGCTGAATTTAATTTGTATTAGTACAGTGAATATTTTAATTGCATTTTCCATTAGTTTACTAAACGCAACAGTAATTATCAAAGAGAAATTAATCAGCAGCAGAATTTTCTTTCACGATCTCTAAAACGATCTGACAATGCTAAAGTTGTTTACAAATTCTACGCCTGTAGAAACCTACTGGTTCTAACGATGTCATTAAACCAGAGTATTTTTAAGAGTATTTCCGTCTAGAAATGAATTGCCTTGACGGTTGATCGATCAAGAGCGGGAAAGGTAAAATTTTACAAATATATGACGAGAGGGACAAGTGCTTGAGAGAGGAATTCCCTATCAATACAAGTGCCTGACAGACGACTTTTCTATCAATCTCCTGGATTGTTTTGTTTCTCAAATCAACATAGTGCGTTATCATACAGTAGCACAGGTGATGTAGTTTTGTTGCTCGATTATCTTACACTCCGACCGAAAGGAATGCTCGATGAGTGACCTGATGACGTTCAATAATAGTCACTCCGTTGATTTTTGTTGTTTCGAATTAGAGCATGCAGTACTCCTACACCAGACTTCTGAACTTTGCCTGTTGAATGCAAATGTCGCATGATGGTTAAATGGTAATCTATCACATATATCAGTAGTCGAGACTTCCTTAATGTGGAAAATCATTCATGCCAGAACGATCTTTGTTGAAACACGAATATCTTTTTCTGGCGTATTTTTACCAAAAGCACTCGCTCTAAACATAGTTCAAATCTTTCTAGCTGCCTCCTCTTCGTTCACCCCTCTGTTATACCAAAAATAAACGTTGTGTTTCAGGTGTTACACCTTTTTCCACTTGCGACTCCGTTTTACAATGCTTAACTGTAGTTCATGATTTTCAAGTATGCAAAATCCAGTGCTTAACTGCAATATGATAACTAGAACTTCAAATTCGAAAATGACGGTTGATACATGCACTGACAACGCGGCGCCGCGTTCACATGGGCGGCGCCGGATTTCAGGCGGCGGGTGGCGTCTGGCCGGTGGCCGGTAGCCGCTGCATTGTGAGGAAACGCTCGAGCGTAAGCTGTTATGATCGCGGCGCAGCCACGAGCTGTCCTGCGGAGTTGTTTCTGGAATACTTGTCATTGCTGGTGGGTAGAATGTTAAGCGAATTATCTTCGATGCTCAATCAGAATCATAACTTTAGACCGAAATGTGGAAAAAAAAAAAATTGTTGGACACGAACAGGAGACCATAAGCTTAGAATGCATGACGATTACCATTTTTTCTTTTCTTTTTTTTTATTGTTCATTATCGATCGTTGTGTTTGGTCATTGCAGACGTCGCAGGACATCCTGTTCAAGTTCGGTGGTTGATCCTTCCACTCAGTTTTTTTATTACAGAGGCCAACCGGCTCTCTGACCGAACACGCTGAGCTACCGTGCCGGCTAGCACTGGACCACGGGCTCACACAATCCGAGAACATCTCGGAAGTAGACAACACTTCCTCCTAACGCTTCCGCATCTTACAGTGTTGCCAGATTGTGCAGATGGCCGGTCAGTTCTATTGGCTACGTTAAGTGAATAGACTCGGACATAGTCTCTGTGGCAGGCGGCCGGCGGTCAGTTTTTATGTCTAAAACTGTACTCCAATGTGTTTCATTCACGTATCTGTGTGGTGCTAAAGTGTGGTTATGGATAATACGTATGCTCAGATTGCGAATGTAACATAATAAGTAAAGAGAGGGAAATGAATTAGGCGTCCTTCGTCTTCCGTAACATCAAATATATTTTAGTTATTCTATCTTAAATGAACTGCGCAGAAAATCATTCACCAGAAGTAAATAACTTGTTAACAACATCAGATGATATTAACAGCTTTCCGGCGCGGGTTAGCCGTGCTTTCAACGGCGTCATATCGCGGATCGCACGTCTGCTTGCGCCGTCAGTTCGAATCCTTCCCCGGGCGTGGATGTGTGTTAAGTTAGGTTGGTTTAAGTAGTTATAGGGCTAGGGACTGATGACGTAAGCAATTTGGTCGCATAGTTCTTGGAGCAATTTTTTGACCTTTCACGTAAATTTTTTTTTCATAAACGGCCGTATCTTTAGATTGCGTTGACATAGAAGCTCACTTTTTTACACCACCAAGGGACCGGTTACCACAAGAAATGCGATACATTTCCGCTTATTATGTCTACCCGTTCTGGAGGTAAACGGGTTTTAAAGTTTGGGTAGACCGATAGACGGTCAAGAAAGTGAGACTTGTAGGGTTCCGTTTTTACCGGTTTAGGTGACGAAATCCTAACAACGAAAACAGCTACGACAGATACTGAAGAAGAGGGCTGCATAAATAACACCCCCTACTCTTTATTCGAAATGTTCTAGTTGCAGTCGATACATCAGCATATTAATCGTAGCTACGCTTTCGATCCAAATCACGTTTACAGGAATGCAAATAGAATCCATTTGCCTATACACGTGGTAGTTCACATCCCAGTATTAATGCTGCCGCGTTTTAGAAGTGCCAAGATTCCCATTGCTAGCTAGCTTAAGAAACACTTAGGCTAATGAACGTTTTGCGGCAGTGGCGAGTCTAGTGGAGAATTCGAAACTGTGTAGAATACGTTTGGCAGCTGTGGAGCCGTTTATTTCCTGGGGTGGTGCAGAAATATCCTACTAAATTTACTCTCTAATAACAGTATTTTGCTATTTCGATAAACATCCCGAATGGTTGTCACATAAGCGGTGACATAAAGGAAGAAAATTCATGTTTTTGAGTCCAGAAAGCTCTATGCAACAGAAACTGCAGATCAATATGCCATTTTCATTGCGAAATTGGTGGCTTATTCATGTCTGGGGTAATAATAGAGGTTTGCATGGGTTGTCTGCTAGCGTAGTGAAAGGAAGGTCTGGTTTGTTTTCGGTTCTAATCTCGATGGAGGCAGGTAGAATATCAGTAAAGCAATTTTAAGAAATTCTCGCGGCCCCAATACGTTTTATCGCTACCTTTATTCTATACTGGCGCCCTGTGCATGTCAATATGACACCTTTGTAGAATTTCATACATGTTACTGCCTACTTTTTCCGCTTCTGTCAATAATGGATTTGACTTAAGTGTGGCACTGAATGATTTTTAACTGAATTTCGTTATGAATCTTCACGCATTGTTAAATTTGCACACTTTCATGGTAGGTCAGCAACGGTAATCCAGTATGACTGGTCTGAACGTTGACACAGACCGTTTCGCGGCCGAAAGCGGATAATATTTTGCTAATTCGTAACGATCCGGCGTTCTTTGTATTACTAAAACAATTATGTTATCTCGATAAGTTGAAATTCATTTTTATTGGTACAGTTCATACCAATTAGCGTTTCTTCTTTCAGTTCTGTCTTATATTTACGTGTTGTATTTAACACACTAATCAGCATTAATATAGTCTTACAAATTATTGAAAACAGCCTAAAAAAGTTCAGATAGTTTGTCAATTTCATGCAAGTGCATAGTATGTTGGTAGCACTTCGTCGCCTTGCCTGTTATGCTGTGTAGCAGACTTTAAAGCCGTGCGGATCAGCATAACGAAACGGCGAGGGGTCTCGCTCGTTTTGTCCACGACTGTACATTCTTATTAACGAAAGAAGCATTATTTAGTAGCAAAAGCATATCTGTACACGTTACCTTGGACGTTAAGATTCTACCACGAACCGCGTCTCACATATAGTTAGAGCTGCATCACAATGTTGTAGATGACGAAGCATAAATTACGAGCCTAATACACACATGAAAAAAAGTTTTACATCACCCCAGTTCCCAGAAGTTCGCTGTGGATATTGTAACACAGAAACAGTCCCTTTGATTGTTCGGAGATGTCACTAAACCTGCCAAAGATGTAAACAACCATGCATGTGCAGAGCCTATTAGACGGAGGGGTCCGACAGCCGATCAGTTCCAGACATTCCACCTGGAAGGAGGTACACAACTCGTGTTGTCTGTAGTTCAACCATGCCTAGACGGTCAATACCACGGTTCGATCGCGTCCGCATTGTCACTTTGTGCCAGGAAGGGCTCTGAACAAGGGAAGTGTCCAGGTGTCTGGGAGTGAACCAAAGCGATGTTGTTCGGACATGGAGGAGATACAGAAAGACAGGAACTGTCGATGAAATGCTTCTCTCAGGCAGCCCAAAGGCTACTACTGCAGTCAATGACAGCTACCTACGGATTATGGCTCGGAGGAACACTGACAGCAGCGTCACCATGTTGAATAATGCTTTTTGTGCAGCCTCAGAACGTTATGTTACAACTGTGCACAATAGGCTGCATGATGCGCAACTTCACTCCCGACGTCCATGGCGAGGTCCATCTTTTCAACCACAACACCTTGCAGCGCGGTACAGATGGGCCCAACAACATGCCGAATGGACCGCTCAGGATTGACATCACGTTCTCTTCACCGATGAGTGTCGCATATTCATTCAACCAAACAGTCATCGGAGACGTGTTTGGAGGCAACCCGGCCAGGCTGAACGCCTTAGACACACTGTCCAGCGAGTGCAGCAAGGTGGAGGTTCCCTGCTGTTTTGGGGTGGCATTGTGTGGAGCCGACGAAGGCCCTGGTGGTTATGGAATGCGCCGTAACGGCTATACGATACGTGAATGCCATCCTCCGACCGATAGTGCAACCATATCGGCAGCATATTGGCGAGGCATTCGTCTTCATGCAAAACAATCCGCGCCCCCATCGTGCATATCTTGTGCATGACTTCGTTCAGGATAACCACATCGCTCGACTAGAGTGACCAGCATATTCTCCAGACATTAATCCTATCGAACATGCCTGGGGTAGAATGAAAAGGGCTGTTTATGGACGACGTGACTCTCCAACCCCACTGAGGGATCTACTCCGAATCGCCGTTGAGGAGTGGAACATACCGGACCAACAGTGCCTTGATGTACTTGTGGATATGTCGTGTTAATTTTGTTAGAAGTCTTTATTCCACCTGGAATGCCACCTAGTACAAAATAGAGTCACTCACGTTTGTTTCAAATACATGATGGTTGGAGTGAGACGGAGGGTTGTGTGTGTCTGTCTGGTCCAGAGGGGACAGGCCGTGTGCGATTATGTGCTTGGAGCTTAAATTGTTAGTAGAGGTTACAACAAAGGAATCAACAAGTTACGACAGGTGTCGCTGTCTCGGGAGTTGCTGTGCACTGTGTCCGCGAACATCGGCGATCGCGGCTACACACACACACATACACACACACACACAGACACACACACACACACACGTCAGTTTCTGAAGGGGGTTGATTTACCCTCCAACAGGAAGCATGATTTTCTCTCTTTAAAGGTTGATACAAATACAGCCTTTGCCCGCATCTCGTGGTCGTGCGGTAGCGTTCTCGCTTCCCACGCCCGGGTTCCCGGGTTCGATTCCCGGCGGGGTCAGGGATTTTCTCTGCCTCGTGATGGCTGGGTGTTGTGTGATGTCCTTAGGTTAGTCAGGTTTAAGTAGTTCTAAGTTCTAGGGGACTGATGACCATAGATGTTAAGTCCCATAGTGCTCAGAGCCATTTGAACAAATATAGCATCTTTGGTTGGAAGCATCATAATTTCACTATGACGTCACATAATCTAGTAACAGAGTGTGGTATTTCTTATACTGAAAGAGTACAGTACCGCCCGACATTGAAAATAGGTACAACATTCTTCGTTATTCTTGTCATAACAACATATTTTTTTGTAATAATAACTCAATTTCACTTAATTCACTGAAGCCGGATACCAGAGTAGGAAAGAAGGACAATTTATTTATTTAACTGATCACATGTGCACTCCCACAAAATAAATCCCTTTATCCAATTTGGTGAGATCTGCGAAATGAATTAATGTATGGTCGTCCGCTAACCGCAGATAGTGAATGGGCAATATATGATCATCTTTGAGACGGTCCTTTGGTCTCCTTTGGTGGAACCAAAGAGATGAAACTTACGTGAGCTTTGAGCGCCTGAAATGTGGCTGACCAATACGATAACATGGCGCGCTTCGGTACACACACCATCAGATTATTTGACTTGTCGCTCTAATGAAGTAGGCGAGTGTCAGCAATATGTCTCGTGGTCTTATCGAGGCATGTCTATTTTCTGCCGTTAGGTCAGATGATAGAAATGCCACTTGCACGCTTAGAGTAGCAGATTGACGGTGACCAACTTCAAACAGAACTTGATTAATTTTCACACACATTTATTAAAATAATAAAAAGCATAGACATTACGTAAGTTGATTCTGGATGCTATTTACAATTGACAATCTGAAGTTCCTTTGGTCTTGGTACGTTAATCTTATTCTCACATATCTCTGATACTGACAAACTTGTCTATACATTTATCTTCATGGCTATGTACAGGAATATGATAACCTTCTTAGGTGCAGACTGAATCTTGACTATAGACTGGTACAGACTAATGCAGACTGGTACAGACTGGTGCAGACAAATGCAGACTGGCTAATGGGAGGTCTGTACACTCGTTATAATACCTCGTGCGTTCAGGTATCACAGCGCGTGTGTGATCCGCGAGGAGAAAAAGTTCTACATTAGCAGCAATCTCATTGGCTGCTTTACATATTAATACGCGGATTGGCGGAAGCAGAATTTGGTCCATCTCTAAGGCAGCGCGATCTTGTAGTGCAGAGACGGACGAGCGCTGCGCCTGCGCTGTTGTGCTTAGCGGGGCGCGCTCTAGTGGGAAAGTTGTGTACGCGCTGACTACGCGGAACTATGTACAGAACACATTGTTATGAACAACACCGTCGAAAGAGCATGAGTTTGTGAGGCTGCGAATTGAGGTCGTTTGAAAGATATCGTCTATCATATATACCATCTCCATATGTTAAACATTGACTGTGTGGAATATCAACAATATTGGTTCACAACTAACAGAGGTAATTACACGTTAAATACTACATTGCATTCTGGTCCACTCTGTATCTGTTCCATTTAACTGAACTGCGTACTAATAATTGCAGGAGTGAGTTTGTATTCCAGCAGTACAAGTGCTTCGGAACGGCCGTCCTCAACCGCTGCCGCTAAGTGTGCCGTCAGTGTGAGAGCTAATTCGCCGACAGCTAGCCGGTTGCGAGCTTCGTCCGCCGCCGACCGTGTCGCGTTGATTGGACAACGGCCGCTGGCAGCCCGCCAATGCAAAGAGCCGGCCGCCGCTTACACCGGTACTCCTGCCGGGGTCGCGCCGCTGGCCCCTTCCCCCCACCACCAGCCTGTCCGGCGCAGCGCACACTGGACTCCGCAGCCGCTATGATTCCTTATTCCGGCGCGCTCGATCGCAAGCCGGGTGCCGGTCCTCTCCTCTCCTCTGCAGTTGAGTGCCACCCCTTTCGACGCTGCTGCAGTTGTCGGCTGGCCTCGCCTTACCTCTCGTGTGTGTGTGTGTGTGTGTGTGAGAGAGAGAGAGAGAGAGAGGGAGAGAGAGAGAGAGAGACAGAGCTGGTCTCTCGGAAAGAGCAGCCCTCACGCAATCCCTGGCTTTTGGTTACTGTCTGCCACATCTCTTCATGACTTGCGTTAGCACTGTGGAGGGGTCGGAGAGCACGATGTACAAGAGCAAGGTGAAAGGCTCTCAGACTGACAGGGTTACACCACTCGATTCTGCTCTCTGCCACCTGCATTTTACGGTTTGACGGTCCACATGGTTATCCTGTTTTTACCAATGCTCTTTTTCATCTTCCCCGAGGGGGGATGTAACCGAAAATGTTAACATTTATTCAAAAAAATCAATAAGCCGTAGTTATTAATGTAACGATAAAAAATGTTTGCAAGTGTAAAGAAAAAGAGCTTTATTTTAACGGAAAAATGTAAAACAAGACTCAGGATTAATATTTTCCTACGCCCGGGTTCCCGGGTTCGATTCCCGGCGGGGTCAGGGATTTTCTCTGCCTCGTGATGGCTGGGTGTTGTGTGCTGTCCTTAGGTTGGTTAGGTTTAAGTAGTTCTAAGTTCTAGGGGACTGATGACCATAGATGTTAAGTCCCATAGTGCTCAGAGCCATTTGAACCATTTTTGATTAATATTTTGCCAAGAGTCTGAATTTTTGATTTTTTCTGTCTTCTTTAATAAACAGTCATAACTCAAATTTTAATCGTGCAATGAATCTGAATATGTATTGTAATGTCATAAGAAGGTTATACGACCACTGAACTAGAATCATTAATTTATAATACAAATTTAGCCGAGCGGTCTAAGGCGCTGCAGTCAAGGACTGTGCTGCTGATCCCGGCGGAGGTTCGAGTCCTTCCTCGGGCATGTGTGTGTGTGTGTTTGTCCTTAGGATAATTTAGGTTAAGTAGTGTGTAAGCTTAGGGACTGATGACCTTAGCAGTTAAGTCCCGTATGATTTCACACACATTTGAACATTTTTATAATACGAATTGTATTATTAACAGAGCTTTGGATTTTGCACATCCGAAATTAAGTTCTTTTTCTACATATATTTCTGTATGTAGAAAAAATCAGAATATAATAGCAGGATCTTTTATTTTTCAGTTCCAGTGAAACAGCAACGTGTTTGGAACAGCTCCCGTAAATTTCATAACATTAGCCCATATCCTTTTCGAGAAAACGCTTCTAATAATGCAAAAAAAACAAAAATCTAGGAATTTCATATCAAAGAGTTTCTTCTCATACTTCCACATGTAACAAGCTATCCTCAATTTCAAAATTCGCCACACTGATACTCCTCATCCTACAGGTTTTTCTTCTTTCCCCTAGGAATCTGCGTACCAGTTCTCTTTAGCATTTGGGTTCTGCATCATAAACATCTGTTTGGAGTCCTTCAAGTCCACAGAATGTCCATATAGAGCATCCAATCCAAATCTAATTTCTGAGACTTTCACTTTCAGTCTGTATGTTCTTATTAAGACACTTCCTAAGCAAATCAGGCTTTGCAATAAACCTCAATGTGGACTGAATGTCTTTCGCAACAGGTTCTGGTAATGAGTGCTTATCTGAATGCGTCGTGTACTGGTGTTGGGTCAATGGATTGTTAGTGGCAAAACAATTTTCTTCATAACACGCCTCATTGTCCTCAAATTGCGTGTGTTTTTCCACTTAGCTATCCCATAAAATGACGGAAGAGAATCAGTTTCCTTCAGAGTAAGCCTGCCTTTTCCTCCTAGTGTTTTATCATCGTCAAGCACTTCATCTTTCGTCAGCCAAAGATATAGATCACACAGAGATAAAGAAAATAGCCTTTACCATCATAAAAATTCCGCTGAATCACGCAGTTTCCCAAAAGGAAGAACTGGGAGTGCCTGCCAATGTAGAGTGAAACAGTATAATATTTTAAAAGCATTAATGTTCCTTTGGCGATAAAATTCACACACAACACACGTTAAACTCAGTAGATTAAAATATAATAGTTCGAAAACTCGATTTGTTGAACCCAAATGTATTACATTCCCCCTTAATCCTCTGTAAAAAATGTTAGTATGGCCTATCTACACGATTTTGAATGCGCACCTTGTACGCAATGGTGCTACAATCTTAAGCAAACAAACATCACCATATCTACTGGACAGTTTATCATACCAGACGTAACGCATCAGACTTTATTCGACCGTCAACTTTTGCATCTATATCTAGATAAATACTCCGAAAGCCAATGAAGAGTGGACGGCGAAGAGTACATCATAGCCATATTATAGAGTCTGTTTCCTTTTCCTCGCTCTGTTCAGCGAGGAGAAAATGTCTAAATGTCTCTGTACGTAGCCAAAACTCTCTCACCTCTTTCTTACGCTTCCCATGCGAGTTATACGATGGTGACAGCACAATGGTCGCACAATCGCTTCCGAATGTAGGTGCTCTAAATTTACACAACCCGGATTCGTGAACCGACGTCGTCTTTCTGCCAAGTATTCCCATGTAAATTGGCTCAGCACTTCTGCCACACTTTCCTGTGGGCTGCAGGTCCTGTTAAGATAGGATCAGTGCGTATCTGAATTCATTCGATGTCTATCGTCATGCCTACGTCACAATGACCCCGAATACTGGCTCGTATGTGATTTGTTTCATAGATGCACCACACTTTTCTGGAGTTCTAACAAATCTATCTCTATCATTCGCCTCCCCTATTTCTGATTATTCATGATGATTTCATTTCATATCGTTTCTTAGTTACTGCTCTCGGTGGCTGCTGTAAAATTGATGAGATTACAGATGCACTTGTTTGTGACAGATACTCGTGATACATACTCTGGAGTGCAAATCCTAAGGACGAAAATCACTTTCGTATGATTTACACTGCCAAGTAACATAGCTAGATGAAACTTGCACCGTACATACAGGGTGTTTCAAAAATGACCGGTATATTTGAAACGGCAATAAAAACTAAACAAGCAGCGATAGAAATACACCGTTTGTTGCAATATGCTTGGGACAACAGTACATTTTCAGGCGGACAAACTTTCTAAATTACAGTAGTTACAATTTTCAACAACAGATGGCGCTGCAAGTGATGTGAAAGATATAGAAGACAACGCAGTCTGTGGGTGCGCCATTCTGTACGTCGTCTTTCTGCTGTAAGCGTGTGCTGTTCACAACGTGCAAGTGTGCTGTAGGCAACATGGTTTATTCCTTAGAACAGAGGATTTTTCTGGTGTTGGAATTCCACAGCCTAGAACACAGTGTTGTTGCAACAAGACGAAGTTTTCAACGGAGGTTTAATGTAACCAAAGGACTGAAAAGCGATACAATAAAGGATCTGTTTGAAAAATTTCAACAGACTGGGAACGTGATGGATGAACGTGCTGGAAAGGTAGGGCGACCGCGTACGGCAACCACAGAGGGCAACGTGAAGTTCCAGAGGGCAACGCGCAGCTAGTGCAGCAGGTGATCCAACAGCGGCCTCGGGTTTCCGTTCGCCGTGTTGCAGTTGCGGTCCAAATGACGCCAACGTCCACGTATCGTCTCATGCGCCAGAGTTTACACCTCTATCCATACAAAATTCAAATGCGGCAACCCCTCAGCGCCGCTACCATTGCTGCACAAGAGACATTCGCTAACGATATAGTGCACAGGATTGATGACGGCGATATGCATGTGAGCAGCATTTGGTTTACTGACGAACCTTATTTTTACCTGGACGGCTTCGTTAATAAACAGAACTGGCGCATATGGGGAACCGAAAAGCCCCATGTTGCAGTCCCATCGTCCCTGCATCCTCAAAAAGTACTGGTCTGGGCCGCCATTTCTTCCAAAGGAATCATTGGCCCATTTTTCAGATCCGAAACGATTACTGCATCACGCTATCTGGACATTCTTCGTGAATTTGTGGCGGTACAAACTGCCTTAGACGACACTGTGAACACCTCGTGGTTTATGCAAGATGGTGACCGGCCACATCGCACGGCCGACGTCTTTAATTTCCTGAATGAATATTTCGATGATCGTGTGATTGCTTTGGGCTATCCGAAACATAGAGGAGGCGGCGTGGATTGGCCTCCCTATTCGCCAGACATGAGCCCCTGTGACTTCTTTCTGTGGGGACACTTGAAAGACCAGGTGTACCGCCAGAATCCAGAAACAATTGAACAGCTGAAGCAGTACATCTCATCTGCATGTGAAGCCATTCCGCCAGACACGTTGTCAAAGGTTTCGGGTAATTTCATTCAGAGACTACGCCATATTATTGCTACGCGTGGTGGATATGTGGAAAATATCGTACTATAGAGTTTCCCAGACCGCAGCGCCATCTGTTGTTGAAAATTGTAACTACTGTAATTTCGAAAGTTTGTCTGCCTGAAAATGTACTGTTGTCCCAAGCATATTGCAACAAACGGTGTATTTCTATCGCTGCTCGTTTAGTTTTTATTGCCGTTTCAAATATACCGGTCATTTTTGAAACACCCTGTAGAAAGAACTGCAGTATAGTACAGAAAGGTAAACGAAAGGTGTACGCAATGAGACGAACAGAAATGACACATTTACTCAGTAATTATACTGAAGCCACCGCGACTCATGGTGGTCCCCTAGTCATTACAAAAGACTGTCCCTTAGTGGTGCACTTTGCGACTTCGCCACGGCCCGTATCAGTGGCGACTCGTGCCCATTTTCGTTGGTGGGGTCCAGATAAAAGACGATAAATGTTAATAAGGAACTGTTCCTAGCTGTTATTATGTAACCTGTTATGTTTACCATTAATATCGCAGCAAAGGAATCTTTCAACAGGTTTCGTCCGCTTAGCGTACGGGAGGAAAATGAAAAACTTACTTCTGCACGTAATATGTGTTGTTTGAACTGCCTGCACAGAAAGACCTAAATGGTCAAATAACGCACTGTCAACATTTCCGTAAAGATATAATAAATCCGAGAAATTTCCACGGTTAGCTGATCCCTTAGTGCTAACACATGAGTTGCGATGAACGTTAAGCGCTCTACTACTCTGGAAAAATGCATATCAGTACTTCTTAAGTAATTCATTACGTTTCGGAACTGTCATTTTATACACTTAATCAGACTGAGAAGCGATGTTAATGTTGCCAAATATTTTGTATTTACAACCGTTTTATAAATACAATCCGCTTTCCTTATCTTTGTTTAACTGTTCTCTTAACCGTTTTAGATCCTTATAGCAGACTGTTGCCCACAATTTTTCACCAGCAAATAACTGTTTTTTCACGCCAGCCGCTGTGGCCGAGCGGTTCTAGGCACTTTAGTCCGGAACCGTGTAACTAACCTGTTACTACGGGTTATTCCTTATTATTGGGAATGGAAATACTTATTGCTTATGAAATTAACTTGAGAAGATTAGGGTCGCCACCGACTCTAACCATACAACTAATCGAAGGTTTGGTCGAGTCGGAAAATAAATTAATTTGATCAGAGACCAAAAACTCACAAAATTGCATACGTTGTGAGGTCGCTCACAGCGGATACGATGTAATTAATGGTATTGCCTGTGCACTGTTCACGACAATCAAACATTTAAAATAAAATAGAAAATGCATGAACACTGCATAAGATCAGCTCCCAGCAACACACCTGAAAATATGATTTAATCTAAAGCATTTGTTATAAAATACAAGAGGAGACTAATCACTGGACCTGTGCATAAGGAAACGCATTGGATGTGCTAACGGAAAAGCTACGAGGTGAGTGGCTTAGGTGCAAAAACGTAATCTAGGAACACAAGAGAAAATTGTAGGTAAAATGATTTATTCCTAAGATAAGGACGTGAGGCATATACACGATTCCTGATAACCCGTGGTTTGTGGAGACACAATTTCTAGGTATAGTGCCCAAATTCCAACAATATCACATCACACAATCATGTTAACATTATCTAAAACAAACATGCGATCGGACAGTTAGTGATGCCGGTAGTCCAACAACTATAATGTTCTACCACGTGGTTGGCTCCCCACGGACGAAAGACACATAAACCAAGGAAAATTTACGGGAAGGCAAAGCTCTAAATATTTAGAAAGGTGAAAGCTTATGCAGGCACAGCTGAAGGCAAACACACATTCATACAGAAGCGAGTGCTCACTTCTTATTGACAACTTTGTGTGGCGCTCTTCCGGCGGGTCCAAGTCTGCTACAGAAATTTTGCTAAAAGAAAAATCTGCCAAAGTTTTGCATTCCTTGCTGCGACAAGGCAACGCAATCTTCCAGATTTGAAAAGCGAGACCAAAAGCTAACAGCTCTCCCCTCGCCAAGTAACAACGCGCCACGCGGTCAGTCAAACTCACCCTTCTTCGACTGGAGCACAGCTGTGGACGCTTCCCGTACCGGCGGCAGACTGCCCCCTTTTCCCTCTCCAGCCTCCTCCACCACGCTCCGCGTGGACCGGAAAGCCCAAAGATGCCATTTCCGCCACCAACCTAACGCAGGTGGATTTCTCAAAAGTAGTGCAAACCTCTTTGCCTACTTGACCACTACGAGTGTTGGCTATTCTGTACCAGGGCTGCTGAATCTGTACGACTATCGCAGACTTTCTGCAGCAGACTACGCCACCGTCTAGCAACGTGACACACAACCACATTCATTCAATCACGCCACTATGAGAGTAAAGAGAAAAGAGAAACAAGGAAAAGAAAAAGAAATACTTGTGAAATTGGGCTACCGGACTAATGAAAGGTGGCTACAGGACCCTTTCAACCGCACTCCTGCTACGGTTGCGAATTCGAATACTGCCTCGGGCATGGATGTGTGTGATGTCCTTAGGTTAGTTAGGTTTAAGTAGTTCTAAGTTCTAGGGGACTGATGACCTAAGATGTTAAGTCCCTTAGTGCTTAGAGCCATTTGAACCAGTTTTTTCTCTTCACTCACTGTTTTTTGGAGAACTATGTATTGGAGATAGTTGTGTTGTTCTTCCTATCTGGTTGAGACGCTAAGAAACCTTCTGGCTGATGTCCGCATGACTGCTTGTTTTCCAGCTTCTCTTCTCTTCTGCTAAGTAAAAAAAGGGTTTTCTAGCAAACAGTCCACTTTATTAATTTTAAAATCAGCGTAAGAATACTTAAGAGGCTCCGGAAAGGCTCAAAATCATGAAAAGTTCAATTTTTACTTTTTTGCGTTTTCTGAATCTGCAGACTATTACCTTTTAATAGATATATAATTTATTCAATTCCGAAGACTACAACTATTTTTAAATTTTTTTTGAAATGTGTTCTACATGGGTGTGACCCACTGTGGCGCTGTTAAACTGCTGTGAAATGGTGTTATTATTAACGTCCGTGTTCATCAGATACATTTTAGTGATGTGAGATAAAGTATGTGTTGTGGCTGACATGTGATGGTTCAATATATATCGCTGGTGTGATTGTCGATTGTTTCATGTTTATTTACTCTGTCGTTATCTCGAAAATATTCGTAATTAATTCCGTTTCTTGAGTATCTGTTTTGTTGAAGTATAATAATTAGTAAAAGTAAAGTTATTAGAAATCCTCTGAAGGCTTTTAAGAAAAGGAGAAATGTTGCAAAGCCAAAGGTATTTAGAAATATGGGAATGAAGATAGGTTCTAACATGGTACGAGCGATGCTTGCTTTAGACAAGGAACGCCTTCGGGCTGCAGACAGGGCTGTAAAGAGTCTAAATATACAAGCAAGAGTAAACAGGAGGAGGAACAAGAGGAAGCTGGAGGAGGAGTTTGCAGAGGATGAAGATAATCCATCCTATGGACCTGGAATGCACTATAAAGTTAATCCAATCTTTGTCGCTCGATTCCCAAAACTTTTATTTTCTCATACTAATTACATGTTTTCTAAGGATCTTCCAAACATATTTGTTTCAAACTTTCAGTAAATGTTACACAGTACCTTCTGCATAATTTAACACAGCCTTTTTGTAAAAAACTGTATATTTTTGAATGTATAAATAAAAAATTGCAAAAAAATGTTGTGAATTTTCATTACAATTGAAAAAAAATCATCTTTAATAATTGAACAAAAATTTTGTAAAATCCCTGTGTTAAGTTGTAGTCCATATTCCAGTAAATAATCTGTAAAAAGTTCAACTTCCTACCTCAAATACTTTGTGAGGAAAGATGTAATTTATAAGCGTTATTTTAACATTGCAAGTATAGGGCGTTCCGGAGCCCCTTAACTTTCAATGAAAAAGCGTGAGAGTTCGGAACACTACTGAGACGTGGCCACGTTTGCTGTTTGCGACATTTCGCGTTGGCCAACAGGAAGGTGTGCTAACCAGTGCAGCTGAAAATTAGGATTACGGGTCCAAGCCGGCTGGCGCCGTGCGCTGTATACAGATGCGGCCTGGAGGGAGAGTGGAAACGTGACAGATGGCAGGGCCCGTCGGTCCGTCAGCTGGACGCGACCGCGAGGGCCCGAAGCCCTGCTAATGCAAGTGGCCAGGCGGAGGGAAGGAAACTGCTTGGTTACGTCACTACGACTGCAGTTTACTGAGGAGGTTTTGTGGAGGGATTACGGGGCAGGAGGTCGTTCGGCCCTCCGTTGAATGGGATGGAGGAAGTGAAACAGGTCCGTCGGTGTGGAATGATGGGCTGCTCTGAGGAGGGGAGGGTGGGGACATGTGAGTAGCAGGAACACTTGGCCCCGCTACTGGTAGCTGAGAGTAACGTGTTTCCGGGACGGAGCTACGGAAACTGTGCCAGATTACGTCAGAACTCTGTCACCCGCACTGCACTAAAATCATTTAACACTACTACATCAAAATTGTATGATACTCTAACTGTTCCATTTAATATAGCAAAAAAACGCAGTACAAAACTACACTAGTGGCCATTAAAATTGCTACACCACGAAGATGACGTGATACAGACGCGAAATTTAACCGACAGGAAGAAGATGCTGTGATATGCAAATGATTAGCTTTTCAAAGCATTCACACAAAGTTTCCGCCGGTGGCAACACCTACAACGTGCTGACATGAGGAAAGTTTCCAACCGATTTCTCATACTCAAACAACAGTTGACCGCCGCTGCCTCCTGAAACGTTGTTGTGATGCCTCGTGTAAGGTGGAGAAATGCGTACCATCGCGTTTCCAACTTTGATAAAGGTCAGATTGTTGCCTATCGCGATTGCGGTTTATCGTATCGCGACATTGCTGCTCGCGTTGGTCGACATCCAATGACTGTTAGCAGAATATGGAATCGGTGAGTTCAGGAGGGTAGTACGGAACGCCGTACTGGATCCCAACGGCCTCGTCTCACTAGCAGTCGAGATGACAGGCACCTTATCCGCATGGCTGTAACGGATCGTGCAGCCACGTCTCGATCCCCGAGTCAACAGACGGGGACGTTTGCAAGACAACAACCATCTGCACGAACAGTTCGACGACGTTTGCAGCAGCATGGAAAATCAGCTCGGAGACCATGGCTGCGGTTACCCTTCTCACTGCATCACAGACAGGAGCGCCTGCGATGGTGTACTCGACGACGAACCTGGGTGCACGAATGGCTAAACGTCATTTTTTCGGATGAATCCAGGTTCTGTTCAGAGCAACCTGATGGTCGCATCCGCGTTTTGACATCGCGGTGAACGCACATTGGAAGCCTGTATTCGTCATCGCCATACTGGCGTATCACCCGGCGTGGTGTTATGGGGAGCCATTGGTTACACGTCTCGGTCACCTATTGTTCGCATTGACGGCACTTTGAACAGTGGACGTTACATTTCAGATGTGTTAAGATCCGTGGCTCTACCCTTCATTCGATCCCTGCGAAAACCTACATTTCAGCAGGATTATGCACGACCGCATGTTGCTGGTGCTGTACGGGCCTTTCTGGATACAGAAAATATTCGACTGCTCCCCTTGGTAGTACATTCTCCAGATCTCTGACCAATTGAAAACGTCTGGTCAATGGTGGCAGAGCAACTGGCTCGTCACAGTAAGCCAGTCACTACTCTTGGTGAACTGTAGTATCGTGTTGAAGCTGCACGGGCAGCTGTACCTGTACACTCCATCCAAGCTCTGTTTGACTCAATGCCAAGGCGTATCGAGGCCGTTATTTCGGCCAGAGGTGGTTGGTGCGGGTACTGATTTCTCAGGATGTATGCACCCAAATAGCGTGAAAATGTAATCACATGTCAGTTTTAGTATAATATATTTGTCCAATGAATACCCTTTTAGCATGTGCATTTCTTCTTGGTTAGTGTTAGTTAGTGTTTTTTTTTTTAACGTCCGGTCGACAACGAGGTCGTTAGAGACGGAGCGCAAGCTCGGGTGAGGGAAGGATGGGGACGGAAATCGGCCGTTCCCTTTCAAAGGAACCATCCCGGCATTTGCGTGTAGCGATTTAGGGAAATCACGGAAAACCGAAATCAGGATGGCTGGACACGGGATTGAACCGTCGTCGCCGGCCGCGGTGGCCGTGCGGTTATGGCGCTGCAGTCCGGAACCGCGGGACTGCTACGGTTGCAGGTTCGAATCCTGCCTCAGGCATGGATGTGTGTGATGTCCTTAGGTTGGTTAGGTTTAAGTAGTTCTAAGTTCTAGGGGACTTATGACCTAAGATGTTGAGTCCCATAGTGCTCAGAGCCATTTGAACCATTTTTTTTGAACCGTCGTCCTCCCGAATGCGAGTCCAGTGTGCTAACCACTGCGCCACCTTGCTCGGTTTTCTTCTTCGTGTAGCAATATTAGTGGCCAATAGTGTACATCACAAAAGCCAGGCGCACGTGATGGCTGCGAACGATCCACCGCTGGCGTGTACAAATACAGGGTGATTCAAAAAGAATACCACAACTTTGAAAATGTGTATTTAATGAAAGAAACATAATATAACCTTCTGTTATACATCATTACAAAGAGTATTTAAAAAGGTTGTTTTTTCACTGAAAAACAAGTTCAGAGATGTTCAATATGGCCCCCTCCAGACACTCGAGCAATATCAACCCGATATTCCAACTCGTTCCACACTCTCTGTAGCATATCAGGCGTAACAGTTTGGATAGCTGCTATTATTTCTCGTTTCAAATCATCAATGGTGGCTGGGAGAGGTGGCCGAAACACCATATCCTTAACATACCCCCTTAAGAAGAAATCGCAGGGGGTAAGATCAGGGCTTCTTGGAGGCCAGTGATGAAGTGCTCTGTCACGGGCTGCCTGGCGGCCGATCCATCGCCTCGGGTAGTTGACGTTCAGGTTTCATAACTAACCTTTTTCGTAGGACTCTCCATACAGTTGATTGTGGAATTTGCAGCTCTCTGCTAGCTCTGCGAGTCGATTTTCCTGGGCTGCGAACAAATGCTTGCTGGATGCGTGCTACATTTTCATCACTCGTTCTCGGCTGTCCCTTTGCACAAACACCCATTCTCTGTAAACTGTTTATACCAACGTTTAATACGCCACCTATCAGGAGGTTTAACACCATAGTTCGTTCGAAATGCACGCTGAACAACTGTCGTCGGTTCACTTCTGCCGTACTCAATAACACAAAAAGCTTTCTGTTGAGCGGTCGCCATCTTAGCATCAACTGACGCTGACGTCTAGTCAACAGCGCCTCAAGCGAACAAATGTACAACTAAATGAAACTTTATAGCTCCCTTAATTCGCCGACAGTCAGTGCTTAGCTCTGCCTTTTGTCGTTGCAGAGTTTTAAATTCCTAAAGTTCTGGTATTCTTTTTGAATCACCCTGTATTATGAATTGAAACTTGGAGAGCTGCTCTATTCACAGAAATATCTCATTTTTCTGTACGCCTTGTACTTACTGCACAGTCGCCTTTTCAAACCCTACGGGTTCTCACAAATAATTCTGTATCACGTTTTAAATGGGAGACAACTCAGCGGCAAATTCCGTACAAAATCTTACAGGGATCCGTGGCGGCCTGTACCCTCGTATACTTTCAGCGACTGTTTCTCAACGCCGCTGACCTCGGGCTCTTTCGTGCAGTTACGGTGTACCCAGCATTCTGAGACGCGGGTCAGCGCCTCGCAACTCCGGCCGGGGTGTTCGCACGGCCGCAGAGTGCGCGCGGGCGTGAGCGCTGCGCTGCAG
This sequence comes from Schistocerca cancellata, assembly GCF_023864275.1. Lineage (NCBI taxonomy): Eukaryota > Metazoa > Arthropoda > Insecta > Orthoptera > Acrididae > Schistocerca > Schistocerca cancellata. The sequence continues at coordinate 66,605,047 of NC_064631.1, read as the reverse complement.
TGGCGGCCAGATTAAAGTCGAGGCGGGGCGAGGCGAGGCGCGGTGGGGCCGCCCGCCCACTCAGCGCCAGCCACTGTGCCCGGCAGCGCCGTATCTCTCGGAGCGAGCAGCCCGGAGGAAGTCCGGCGGGCATCCGGCGGCGGAAATTCATCTGTTTAAAAGCTCTTCGGGCGTTCGGCGGCCCGTGAAGTGGCTGCCGGCCGAGTTCCACTCGCCGCCCGCCACCGCAGAGCGCGCCGGAAGTACCGAAAGTAGCCGGCCCGCCCACCTGAGCTCGGCTACCTGCCGCGGGCCGCCTTTGAAACGTGCGCGCCGCGGCGGCAGCTTCACGGCGAGCACGCTCTTCAGACCGACTGTTAAGTAAATTACTGCCACGTGTGGCACGGGGCTATTCAAAAAGAAAGAGTATATCGAGAAAAAGAAAGAGAGAATATTTCTCACTAATTACAAAGTGTCGAAGCACTCTTGTAACGTTCCTAGACAGAGACGCCGGCCGGAGTGGCCGAGCGGTTCTAGGCGCAACAGTCTGGAACCGCGAGGCCACTACGGTCGCAGGTTCGAATCCTGCCTCGGGCATGGATGTGTGTGATTTCCTTAGGTTAGTTAGATTTAAGCAGTTCAAAGTTCTAGCGGACTGATGACCTTAGAAGTTAAGTCCCATTGTGCTCAGAGCCATTTGATTTAGACAGAGACAGGTATAGATTTCGAGGTTCAAAAGACTATACACGCAGTGTGGGCACCATGTGTTAGAATACAACATCTACCAGGAGGCCCATTTTGAAACGTCCCCTTTTAAATATGAAACGTCCCCTTTGAAATATTATACATGACTGTGCTTAAACTGACACGCAATATTTTTTAGCGCAACGCAATCAGACTTTCAGATGTCCCTACAAAGGAATGGCCCTGACTAACATTAACCTGTACCTTTCACAAATCACTTACCTCACAAAAATCTTCGTTACTCAAGCTACTGCAATACAGCGAGCGCCACTACTGCCAGCTAAATAAAAGATTCAAACTACAGAAGGCACTAACTACTGATAGGCATAGTTAGCAAATGAAAGATTTTAATAGAGAACAAACAATGTATTTACCTTAATAGTCATCAAAAGTCATAATATATACAGCAGCTCATGACATCCACTTTTACAAATTTCAAAACTCCGCAATTTCTCTCCCCACATCCACCACTGCTGGCGGCTCACCTCCAACTGCGCAACGCTACGCGCTGTTCACATCCAGCTGCCCAACACTGCAATGGCAGACAACAATGCAAACTAGCCACAGACTGCACACAGCACAGCCAGTGATTTTCATACAGAGCGCTTATTCTTTACCAATAAGATAAGATAAACAGCCTACTTACAATTTCTTGCCACACCAGCTGCATCCAGCTCGTCATACAGTGCAGGCTCTCGCTGTCGGTTTTTGCGTCTTCAATGATTTTCCTTTTATGGTAGTACAAGGCATATTCCTGTCCTAACGTTTTGGCTCCCAGTGACTGAGACATCGTCAGACATTATAACGATTCAGAAAGCTCTACTGTTTATACGTACACAGGCGGCTATACATAGCATTTCCTCCCATTCCTGGTGCTACATGCTCCACATTCGATTCAAAATAAGAAAACCGTTTTGTCTATAATTCTATATATCATTGTCATTATAGCCAAGTGTGAGATATATGAGTGTTATACAACCTCCTAATAACTACGGTCACCTTTAATAGGACAGAGCGTGCATCGTGAAATAACTTACTTCATGGCAAACAAATACTTTCTTTAAGGTACATGAAATGTATTTGCAGCTGCATATAGAAACAATCGTCAGCTGTCTAAGGGAATGAAGACAATGAAAATTTGTGCGGCACCAGGACTGGAAACCGGATTCCCCGCTTTCCACGAGCAGCCTCCTCAATCGCTTTCACCATCCACGCACGTCTGACGGCCAGACTCCAAATTCCATATGTCGTCTTTCCTGCTAGACAACCTGTACCCGTACACACATTAACTAACTCCTCTACAGGGCAGGACATTTTAATTGAAAGGCGCTGCCTGATATTGCCGGATACACATGATATTGCAGTGCCTGCGCTGTTAAGAAGAACGATGCATATTCCTGTCCTAACGTTTCGGCTTCCAGTGATTGAGACATCGTCGGACGTTATAACATGATACAGGATTATTTTTGAAATCCTGTAGGGTTTGAAAAGGCGATAAGTACAAGGCATACAGATAAATGAGTCATTTCTGTGAATAGCTTGGTGGAATGATACAGTCAAGGCAGCCTGTAAAAGGAAAAAGAAGGCGTATCAAAAATGGCTACATACCAGAACCCAGGTAGACAGAGAAAGTTATGTTGAAGAAAGAAACAAAGCCAAACAGATAATTGCAGCATCCAAGAAGAAATCGTGGGAAGACTTTGGAAACAGGTTGGAGACTATGGGTGAAGCTGCTGGAAAACCATTCTGGAGTGTAATTAGCAGTCTTCGAAAGGGAGGTAAGATGGAAACGACAAGTATTTTGGACAGGTCAGGAAAACTGCTGGTGAATCCTGTGGATGCCTTGGGCAGATGGAGGGAATATTTTGAAGAGTTGCTCAATGTAGGTGAAAATGCGAACAGTAATGTTTCAGATTTCGAGGTAGAATGGGATAGGAATGATGATGGAAATAGGATCAGATTTGAGGAAGTGGAAAAAATGGTCAATAGATTGCAGTGCAATAAAGCGGCTGGGGTGGATGAAATTAAGCCGGAACTCATCAAATACAGTGGAATGTCAGGTCCTAAATAGCTACACAGGATAATTGAAATGGCCTGGGAGTCGGGACAGGTTCCATCAGACTGGACAAAAGCAGTAATCACACCAATGTTTAAACATGGAAACAGAAAAGATTGTAACAACTACAGAGCGTTGTGGGTAAAATCTTCTCAGGTATTGTTGAAAGGAAAGTGCGAGTATTAGTTGAGGAGCAATTGGATGAAAATCAGTGTGGCTTGAGGCCTCTTAGAGGTTGTCAGGGCCAGATCTTTAGCTTACGGCAAATAATGGAGAAGTGTTATGAGTGGAACAGGGAATTGTATCTATGCTTTATAGATCTGGAAAAGGCATATGACCGGGTTCCTAGGAGGAAGTTATTGTGTGTTCTACAAGATTATGGAATAGGAGGCAAACTTTTGCAAGCAATTAAAGGTCTTTACATGGATAGTCAGGCAGCAGTTAGAGTTGACGGTAAATTGAGTTCATGGTTCAGAGTAGTTTCAGGGGTAAGACAAGGCTGCAACCTGTCTCCACTGTTGTTCATATTATTTATGGATCATATGTTGAAAACAAAAGTCTGGCTGGGTGAGATTAAGATATGTGAACACAAAATAAGCAGTCTTGCATATGCGGATGACTTAGTTGTGATGGCAGATTCGATTGAAAGTTTGCAAAGTAATATTTCAGAGCTAGATCTCCAAAACGAAAGTAATGTCAGTGGGAAAGAAATATAAACGGATTGAGTGCCAAATAGGAGGAACAAAGTTAGAACAGGTGGACCGTTCAATCTTTCGACCAACTTTGTTGTATGGGAGCGAAAGCTGGGTGGATTCAGGTTACCTTGTCAACAAGGTTGAGGTTACGGATATGAAAGTAGCTAGGATGATTGCAGGTACTAGTAGATGGGAACAATGGCAGGAGGGTGTCCACAATGAGGAAATCAAGGAAAAACTGGGAATGAACTCTACAGATGTAGCAGTCAGGGCGAACAGGCTTAGATGGTGGGGTCATGTTACACGCATGGGAGAAGCAAGGTTACCCAAGAGACTCATGGATTCAGCAGTAGAGGGTAGGAGGAGTCGGGGCAGACCGAGGAGAAGGTACCTGGATTCGGTTAAGAATGATTTTGAAGTAATAGGTTTAACATCAGAAGACGCACCAATGTTAGCACCGAATAGGGGATCATGGAGGAACTGTATAAGGGGGTTATGCTCCAAACTGAACGCTGAAAGGCATAATCAGTCTTAAATGATGATGATGATGATGATGATGATGATTCTGTGAATAGTGAAGCTCTCCAAGTTTCAATTCATAATACTTGTACACGCCAGCGGAGTCTCGTTCGCTACGATCACGTGGGCCTGGCCTTTGTGATATACACTAATGGCCATTAAGATTGCTACACCAAGAAAAAATGTAGATGATAAACGGGTATTCATTGCACAAATATAATATACCAGAACTGACATGTGATTACATTTTCACGCAATTTGGGTGCATAGATCCTGAGAAATCAGTAACTGATTAATTAAATTGATCAATTAACTAACCTCTGCCCCTCTGGGAGATCCCCCGCCTGCCCTATCCCCTCCACAACCTGAAAATTTCCACGAGAAAGACTCAGTTGCTTGGCTATTTGGCAGCAAATTTATATCAGTGTATGGAGGAAGTCGGAACGGTCACCAGCAGTAAACGCAGCCTGTCGACATTGCTAGCAACGCGCCTGGCGGACGCGGACCTAGTGGGGTACGCCATGAAACAGCCGCCACCGGGGAAAAGAGCGGAAGCGGACGCGGACTGAGGACGGAACATCTGGCGACCAACCGATACGGTTGCAACGGGAGCGGACGTCGTAGGGAACGCCAGACATTGTCCAGACATAAATACGAGACACGGTCAGCCTGTCGAAATATTGTGTTAGATAAACCGGCGGTGCACCCGATTCAAAAAGATGTCACAAAATCGCCAGGGAAGTCTAAGAAATTATAATTTTAGAATATGTGTCGAAAAGTGAGGTCATGATCGCCTGAACAGAATAGACATAAAATCGATAAAATTACGAAGATTGACGGAAAATAGATATACATTGAGGGAAAATACGCCAAAAGGTGGGGAAATTGTGGGGGAATGACGATGACGAGGAACTTGCTTGTCTTCTTCTTGGTGCGGGAATATTTTTGTACATGGGATCGAGTGTGTGAAAGCAAGAGGAATTTGTGGAAAAGCTGACCTGAAAGCACCCGTAACCAGGAATACAGTAATTTTTCGTGAACAGCGATAAGACGGCTGGGATAGGTCGTTTAATGTGGGTAACCACCAAATGTAGAGCAGAGAGGTTCCGAAAAAGTGACTCGTTTCGAGATATGAGAGTGTCTCGAATATGATTCACCAGCGGCTGTAATCATTAAAAGACATCTCAATAGGATCCAACGCAAGTAAGTGGCTGAATGGAGATTCTCGACTCCAAATAGCAGACAGCATTTCTACGAGAAATCTTAACATTATAGATCTCAAAAGCCAGGGTATTGGTCATAGGATTTTGTACATACCTTACGACTTCAATATAGCGTTGCGTTTTTAAGTGATTCCCCGTGTAGCGCAACATTTACTGCATGTGATCGTTCTCAGTCGACCGTCATCCTCCCTATAACCCCGTGGATACATCGCAGAACCTCTGTTACACTGTCTACGTGGTCTCGAGATACAATACGTTACAAATACCGTTGGTTAATGTGAGAAATATCTAGCAGCGGCATCAGGGTGTTGCAAATATCGGCTTAATACCACGTTCCTTTGCCGAATCACTCTCCAAATTCAGTGAGAAGGGTCATTTTATTACGAGATTACACCGCTGGAGATGTGCACCCGCTTAATACACACACACACACCTGCGATCACCTTCTATATTCAATATCGCGATATTTGTGTGGACGACCGCCCCACTCAGAAGCAATACCATACCTCAATTTAAATAGCATTAGCTATGCATCTACAGAAAAAAGACCCATTTTTGTGCAAAGTGACAGTAACATAGTCGTTGCGATCATGTTCTTAACAGCTGGTGGCTTGCAAGATAATTACATCTCTCATCCTAAGACATATTGGTAGCACTCGCAAGAAAGACAAATGCAGCATATCCGTCCGTGATGGAATTTTCGCTCAGTGTTGTTTGGCTCCATGAACAGCGAAGTATTATACTTAGAAGGTGATGTGTGATAGATTCACTGTGATCAGCGGCTTATAAAGTGTGTGCTGGGATGTAATGTTACTGTCGTCAGTGTTCTGACATGTTCAAAGAAAAAGACTATGTCCAGTCGTAAGGGAGGTTTAGATCTGACGTGGAAAACTGCGATTTCAACGCATCCATAACTGTAAGGGAGCTGAAAGATTTTGCATGGAATATTACGTCTAGTCATACAAATGGTATAGATACTGAGACATCCAGGGGCACCCCGTCGTCAGCAGGAGGTATTTCCGATACTTTGCTCATTGTCGAATCTCACCGCATAGGCACTACGACGATCGTAATATTTAATTGTAATTACGCCGATAAATGTGTGTGTGGTTTCTTAGGACGATTCTGTCTGGCGTGCGGTTGCGTGGCAAAGGTAGCTGGTGATGAGAACGTCTTGACACTTCCAGTGTAAGGCGAGGACCGTCGTTCAGCTGGCTGAGCTGAACAAGGGACCCTATTCTTTGTCGTTTATACCAGGGCCGGCCAAACGCTGCACAGTGTGCAGACGTGCGGAAGTGCTGCACATGTGCGCACGTGTACGACAGCGAGCGACAGCGACATCTGTTATTAGACTTGTGTCCTAAATGAACGGCGGTGGCTCCACTTCCCTGTTTATGTGGTACAAGCAAGAGGAAAATTGGTCATTAAACCGATTGTTTCAATGTATACTTACAATTATGTTTTTTTTTTTTATCTGTTATTAGACTTGTGTCCTAAATGAACGGCGGTGGCTCCACTTCCCTGTTTATGTGGTACAAGCAAGAGGAAAATTGGTCATTAAACCGATTGTTTCAATGTATACTTACAATTATGTTTTTTTTTTTTTTTTAAATGTGTGAAGGGCTACGCTCAGCTGAAGTCGATAAAATATAACATCCATTTAACTGTCGGTTATTATACAGATTTCAGATGGAACTGATGAAAGATATAGCAGTAATGGTATTGAAATAACAGGTGACCATCGTGAGGTCTGCGGTTGTCATTCTGTTCAGTGAGACAGAAATTATGTGGGTGTAACTGAAGGCACCGAGAATCAGTTATAGGAAACCTTGCATTAGTTTAATGTTATTTGAAATCATGAATAAGGTTCGTTGGAAGTCGCTATTTTTTTTTCTTTACTGAATTTCAATTCCCCCCGAAGGGGGCGGGCTGGCAGCAGCTTAGTATGCCGCTCTTCAGCCTACAGACTTTGTGAGAAAGATGAAGAGAATAAATAATAAAAACAGGCGATAAAATCGGAGACTTAAAGAGTAACATGGCGAAAAGAAATCGTGGAACTTAAAACAAAGAACAGAGGGATGACGATGCTAATAAAATACATACGAAGCAGACAGGTAAAACAATAGACAGGCAATTAAAAAACACGGCGACAGTCTGGATTCTGTTCGCAAAAGACATAAAATTCACACCTAGCGACAGCATGGTTTCTGTTCGCAACACGAGGAAGATGAACAACACTGAATAGTCACTGGAACACTGCACTAAAAAGTTTGGCAAATGTGACATACCACAGCCGAGAGCAGGTGGGGGGAAACTGCACAGATGATGGGAAAACAAAAAAGGGGGGAAAGGAGAGTAAAAGCGAAGGGGGGAACCGGGAAAGGAGCTGATGGAGAATGAGGACCCATAAGAGGGGTGGGGGGCAGACGCAACAGGGAGTGGGGTAGGCAGAGGAGGGGAATACAAAAGGTCTTTGGGGGGGGGAGAAGGGAGGTAGGGAGAGGTTTAGTGGGGAGAAAACAGGACGGAAGTGGGGGAAGCGGGAGCCCAGGGAAAGGACAGAGGAAAGGAGGGGGAGTGAGGATCAGAGTTGATAGGAGGGATAAATGGAGGGAGAGAGGGCATCGTCCGGGAGGGGGAGTTGATGGAAGCCACATTGGGAAAGGAAATGTAGGGTGTAGAGATGGAGGGTAGGGGGGACACAATGGTGAAGACGTGGCAGGGGATGGGGATGGGAGAGGAGAGGAGCAACCAGGGGGTGAGGGGGTTCAAGACGGCGGGAGGTGTAAAGGATGCGGATATGTTCGAGGAATAGGAGCAGATGGGGGAAAGGAATGAGATCATAGAGGATCCGCGTGGGGGACGGGAGGCCTATACGGAAGGCGAGGCGGAGTGCATGACGCTCAAGGATCTGGAGGGACTTATGGAATTTAGGGGAGGGGCAGATATCCAGGCAGGACTGGCATAACAGAGGGTGGGACGGATTAAGGATTTGTAGGTGTGGAGGATGGTAGAGGGGTGCAACCCCTACGTCCGGCCAGAGAGGAGTTTGAGGAGTCGGATGGAGCGGAGATGAGGGATCCAGGTGAGGTGACGGTCAATGGTGAGGCCAAGGTAGGTGAGGGTGGGGGTGAGGCGGACAGGACGTGCGCAGACAGTAAGGGAGAAATCCAGGAGCCGGAAGGAGTGAGTGGTACGACCTACGATGATTCCCTGGGTCTTGGAAGGGAAGTCGCTATTTTTTTTTCTTTATTGTGATTTTTATCACCTTACACAAGGTGGGCTGTCAGCAGCAGAGGGGTGGAGGGAGGGGCGGGGGAAAAGGAAAGAGAAGGGAAGATAAGGGAGGGAGGGTGCCTAAAGGAAAGGACACCAGAAGTGGGGGGTGGGGCAGGGTCAAAGTTGATAGGAGGGGTAGATGGAGGGCATCATCAGGGAGAGGGAGTTGGCGGAAGCCACCTTGGGAGAGCGTAAGGAGGGTGGAGAGATGGAGACCGGGTGGGACATGGGAATACAGGTGCAACAGCGGGCGGGGGTTGCAGAGGATCGGGGAGACGAGCGGGTGAGGAGGATCAAGTTTACGGGAGGTATACAGGATCTGTATCCTTTCAAGGAAAAGGAGAAGGTGGGGAAAGGGGATGAGATTGTAGAGGATCCGCGTGGGGGAGGGGAGACAGATGTGATAGGCGGGGCGGAGAGCATGGCGTTCAAGGATTTGGAGGGATTTGTAAAAGGTAGGGGGGCAGAGATCCAAGCGGGATGGGTATAACAAAGGATAGCGCAGATGAGGGATTTATAGGTGTGAAGGATGGTGGAGGGGTCCAGACCCCACGTGCGGCCGGAGAAGAGCTTGAGGAGACTGAGTCAGGAGCATGCCTTGGGTTGAATTGTCCGGAGGTGGGGAGTCCAGGAGAGGCGACGGTCGAGGGTGACACCAAGGTAGTTAAGGGTGGGAGTGAGGGCGATAGGACGGCCATAGATGGTGAGACAGAAATCAAGGAGGCGGAAGGAAGGGGTGGTTTTGCCTACAATGATCGCCTGGGTTTTGGAGGGATTGACCTTGAGCAACCACTGATTGCACCAAGCGGTGAACCGGTCAAGATGGGATTGGAGAAGGTGTTGGGAGCGCTGCAGGGTGGGGGCAAGGGCAAGGAAGGCGGTGTCATCGGCAAACTGGAGAAGGTGGATGGGGGGTGACGGCTGTGGCATGTCCACCGTGTACAAAAGGTACAGAAGGGGGGAGAGGACGGAGCCTTGGGGCACACTGGCAGAGGGGAAAAAGGTGTATGAATCTGTGTTATGGATGGTGACATAGGAAGGACGGCGGGAGAGAAAGGAGCCGATCAGATGGACGTAGTTGATGGGAAGGGCAAAGGTTTGGAGCTTGAAGAGGAGACCGGAATGCCATACACGGTCATAAGCTCGTTTGAGGTCCAGGAGAGGAAGATTGCGGAGCGACGGGAATTAAGCTGGTCGGAAAGGAGATGAGTGAGGTGAAGGAGAAGGCCGTCGGAAGAGAAGGACGGCCGAAAGCCACACTGGGTAACAGGAAGGAGGCGGTGCTGGCGGAGATGCTGGTGGATGCGTTGGGTGAGGATAGATTCCAGGACCTTGCTGAAGACTGAGATAAGGCTGATGGGATGGTAGGAGGAGACGGCGGACGGCGGTTTGCCAGGTTTAAGGAACATGAGGATACGGGAGGTTTTCCACAGGTCGGGCTAGTAACCGATGGACAGGACTACATTGTAGAGCCTGGCCAGGGAGGAGAGGAAAGAGACAGGAGCTTCACGAAGGCGACGGTAGGTGACACGATCGTGACCAGGAGCGGTGTTGCACTTTGTGCGGAGTGTAGCAATGAGATCCTGTGTAGTGATAGGGGTATTGAGTTCTGTGTGTGCGATGTTGTCCAAGTACTGGAAATCAGGAGCGACGGGAGGGACAGAGGTGTCAGTTCGACCGCGGATATCCGGGAAGAGGGAGTAATCGAACTGGGGATCATCGGGGATGGAAAATACATCAGAGAGGTAGGAGGCAAAGTGATTGGCCTTACTAAGGGTGTCAGGGAAGGGGTGATCATCATGGAGAAGAGGATAGTAGGGGGAGGGTTTAGTTCCGGTAAGGCAATGGAAGGCTGACCAGAACTTGGACGAGTTGATAAGTAGGGTAGCATTTAAACGGGTGCATGTCTGTCGCCAGTCACGGCGTTTCTTAGCCGCGAGCAAATTACGAATGTGTCGCTGGAGTTGCCGGTGGCGTCGTAGTGTGTCCGGGTCACGCGTGCGGAGGAAGGCACGGTAGAGACGGCGGGATTCACGGAGGAGGAGGATGGCCTGTGGGGGTAAGGTAGGACGGTGGGGGTGGATGGCGACAGTAGGGACGTGGGCCTCCACAGCCTCAGACAAGGTCTGCTGGAGAAAGGAGGCAGCATGGGTGACATCATTGGGGTGGTGGTAGGTGAAAGGTGGCTATCGACCTGGGTGGAGAGGGTATCCCGGTAGGCATTCCAGTTGGCACGGGAATAGTCATGGACGTACTTAGGGGGCGGGTCATTACGAGGGTCGGGGCGGGGGCGACGACCATCTGAAACGGTGAGGAGGACAGGGAGATGGTCACTACCAATAGCCTCCAGGACATCCACCGTTATGCGGCCAAGGAGGTTGGGGGAGGAGAGGATAACATCGGGAGTGGAGTTGGATTCGAGACGGGTGTGCTGGGGGATGGGGATGAGGTCGCCTTGAAGGGAGGAGAGGAACCGATGCCACCGCCGTAACTGGGCAGCGGTACGACTATGGATGTTGAGGTCGGCGGCAATCACGTAGGAGGAGAAGGTACGGTCGATGTGGGAGAGAAAGTCGAAGGGAATAGGGGCGTTGGGGCGGACATAGATGGTGGCGCAGGTAACGGTAAGGCTGGGGAAGAAGAGACTAAGGATCAGGTGTTCGGTGGGGTAGGGAAGGAGAGGCTGGAGCTGAACGGGGATCTGGCGGTGGTGCCCAATGGCAACTCCGCCACGCGCAATTGGGAGGGGATTATCGGAGCGGTGGAGGAGGTAGGGCGAAGTGTGGACTGTGTGGTGGGGTTGCAGGAATGTTTCATTGAGGGAAGTCGCTAAGTGCTCTCTTTCTTAAATACTAGCTCAAAAACATTACGCGTATTTACGTGCCATCAGTCAAGCTGCCTTAATAAAAACCCACGGTTGTTAACTGTATTACGTGTCTTACTGGGTTAAAAGTAGATGTTTCAATGAGTAGACTGTGACAATATTTTAAAAGTTTAATATGCGAAATACCTTCCCATGGTTGGCTTGCAAGCTGTGGAAAGAGCACTAGAATTCGCCGGTACAGAGTATCCCAGCAAGTGGATAAAGCGACATCTGTGCGTAGAAACATGCACTACATGAACGCTAACGGCTGCGGCTTGCACGCTGTGACCCGAAAGTTGCACATGTGCAGGAGCACCACACGCGTGCAGAATTTCTGGCCGGCCCTGGTTTATACCGATCAGTGTAGGCTCGGTAGTGACGTCATTTTCGATTCTTTATCTAAATATCCTATTCAGTAAGCTTCTGAGACTTAGAGGTTTTGGATTTCGATCTGGCCCTGTCGATCGGTGAGCTGCGGTTTATGTACACCTATAATATACAGGGTGATTCAAAAAGAATACCACAACTTTAAAAATGTGTATTTAATGAAAGAAACATAATATAACCTTGTGTTATACATCATTACAAAGAGTATTTAAAAAGGGTTTTTTTTCACTCAAAAACAAGTTCAGAGATGTTCAATATGGCCCCCTCCAGACACTCTAGCAATATCAACCCGATACTCCAACTCGTTCCACACTCCCTGTAGCATATCAGGCGTAACAGTTTGGATAGCTGCTGTTATTTCTCGTTTCAAATCATCAATGGTGGCTGGGAGAGGTGGCCGAAACACCATATCCTTAACATACCCCCATAAGAAAAAATCGCAGGGGGTAAGATCAGGGCTTCTTGGAGGCCAGTGATGAAGTGCTCTGTCACGGGCTGCCTGGCGGCCGATCCATCGCCGTTAAGGTTTCATAACTAACCTTTTTCGTAGGACTCTCCATACAGTTTATTGTGGAATTTGCAGCTCTCTGCTAGCTCTGCGAGTAGATTTTCCTGGGCTGCGAACAAATGCTTGCTGGATGCGTGCTACATTTTCATCACTCGTTCTCGGCCGTCCCTTTGCACAAACACCCATTCTCTGTAAACTGTTTATACCAACGTTCAATACACCACCTATCAGGAGGTTTAACACCATACTTCGTTCGAAATGCACACTGAACAACTGTCGTCGATTCACTTCTGCCGTACTCAATAACACAAAAAGCTTTCTGTTGAGCAGTCGCCATCTTAGCATCAACTGACGCTGACGTCTAGTCAACAGCGCCTCAAGCGAACAAATGTACAACTAAATGAAACTTTATAGCTCCCTTAATTCGCCGACAGGTAGTGCTTAGCTCTGCCTTTTGTCGTTGCAGAGTTTTAAATTCCTAAAGTTGTGGTATTCTTTTTGAATCACCCTGTATTATTTTAAACATATTTAGCGATTTTAGCTTTGGATTTAGTGATTGTATTACTAAAGAATCACCAGAGAACGCATCCAGTTGGAAAGTGAGTTCGTAATAGACAATTTTCCTTTGTTAGAAATGTGGTTAGGTTAGGTTGTTACTGTGAATGATTAAATAAAAGAAAAAAAACTTTTTCGGTCAATATTCTCTAAAAATACGTATTATTTTTGTGCAAATAAGAGTTTAAAGATCATTAAATATCAAGACATAGGTATACATTACATGAGTGTGAACTGGTGTTACTAGTGCCTTTGTGTACTCTTTCCCACAAATAGGTTAGTTAGTAATTATCGAAACGTGTTTACAACTTTCAAGTAACAAAAATTGGTTCAAATGGCTCTGAGCACGATGGGACTCAACATCTTAGGTCATAAGTCCCCTAGAACTTAGAACTACTTGAACCTAACTAACCTAAGGACATCACACACATCCATGCTCGAGGCAGGATTCGAACCTGCGACCGTAGCATTTCAAGTAACAATGGAAAGCAATTATGTGAAGCCTGATATTGGAAACGTTCCAAACTATCACACATTCATAACTTACGCGGCACCGTTTGGCAACGAAGTCAGCCTACGTTCCTCTACACAATACTGCAACGAATGAGGATGGCGGTTCTGTTGTTTGGCGTGGCCAAGTGTTTAGCGCGCGGCAACGCGAAACCAAAGATCACGATTTCTCGAGTGGGTGGATACAAATTTTTTTTTTTCCTCTTCATTTATGCAACACGTTCTGAGACATTGTTATTCGTGTAAGTTAACGTTTTTTTGCAATATTCGTTATTACTTACATGTGAGAGAGCACTTCCTCAATAATGATTTCGTGATTTCTGTGTGTTTAAAGTACGAAATATGAAATTGTTGGAGATGAAATTGCTGTGGGTGAAACAACCGACAGTGACCTTTATATTTTCTCTTGTCAGAAATAATTCACCATTTTTTCCGAGTATGTAGCGATTTCCGAGTATGCTGGTAGACAGGAATCTAAGAACACAACTTAAATTACTGGGAATGTAACTAGCAGCAGTCATCTTCATAATCTTGCTTGTCACAAGTATTTATCTGCGATCGAATCCTCAACCACAGTAGACAGAAATGAAAGATCTCTGCCGTAATATTTTTAGACTCTAGCACCATATACGAAATATTTTCATTCATGAGATGCATGTTATAAACTTCGACGAACTGCAGAAGCTCTGGAAAATGCATTTTTTCTTCAATTTTTTTTAAACCCAAATCGTTGACGCATCATATAGGGAAGTGGGCTACTTAATCATTTGATCTCTAGGAGCGTGTTATAATCACATTCTGTTTATCTTCTTATTCTTTTTAACTCTCAGAATCAATTTTTCGGGTGTTTTCATGGATGTATTAGTACGATGTGGTACTACACACTATTCCTGACTCATTTTCCGAAACGTAAGATCCAAAACACGATGTCAGTGTGAATGAGAATAAGATGACATAATGCAGCATTTACGACAATCTGCAGAATACAGTCAAATATGATATCGTTGTTATGCATGCATGGAAACATGCGGTCAGAGAAACTGTAAAAAATTTTGTGCATTTCAGCTGAGAATCATGAAAATGGATATACTGCGTCTGATACAGTTAAGGAGGAGGCAACGGCGATGAAGGCGGGCACATCAGCTCGATGGAATGCGACGTCATGCGTTATGGCAACGTAAGCACAATTTTCGGTACTTCGAAGAACAGCGCGCCCATGTCGCCTGCTAGCCGCTTTGTGTTCGTGGCGCTGTGCGCGCTGCAGTGCGCATGCGCGGATCTGCGGCCGCTTGCTTTTGATTTGCTTGCGCAACACGAACCGACAACGGTTCTCTAGATCCGAACGGTATCGCTACCGAAATGCATACTGAATAACGGAGAGTAATTCGAGTACTAGACCGTTCGGTGCTATTGAGTACCGAAACGATCGGCACAATGGCGGAGAGATACAGAATAGGCACCCTGGTGGGATACAAGCATCCAACTGACCTAACAGTGTCGCCCTCCAGGTGGGCGGATAGCGAACTAATTCTCAGCATGGGTTGGGCAGCCTTTGCGATCGAGTGTGTTGCGAGTATTCTCACTGGAAATTTGAGAAGATTCATAATGGCGAGTGTCTGCGCTGGACAATTATTCCCTCCCATGTCAGCTGGCTGGTTCTCTGCTAGTACTGCCATACTATACATTTCCTGTCTATGTTTGGTTGAAAGAACGTCGATGGCGATGTATGTTACTTGCATCTAGGTGGTGATAAACCGATGGAAGAGACATTTTCTGGTTCACTCGACATCATAAACAGATACAGTTATGAGTATTGAAACCTTAGTTGACTTTGCAAAGAAAAATGATGTTCCAAAATCTGTTACACTACTTGATCACAAGCATCTGGGCACCCCCCAAAAAATACGTTTTTCATATTAGGTTGATTGTGCTATCACTTACTTGCAGGTACTCCATATCAGCGACCTCAGTAGTCATTAGACATCGTGATAGAGCAGAATGGGGCGCTCTGTGGAACTCACGGACTTCGCACGTGGTCAGGTGATCAGGGGTCGCTTGTGTCCCATCAACTGTTTAAATAACTGATATTCCACACATTGCCTTATCTACCAAAAATTGTTTAAACAATATTCCATTCACTGCTATCGATTTCCGGCCAAATAGCCAATCAACTGCGTCTTTTTCCCTCCAATTTCCAGGGGGTAAGGGGAGGGTGAGAGTTGTGGATTTCCCAGGGGGGATTAATTAATTGAAGGGTTTAATTAATTAGTGAATCAAATTGATAGAATTGGGTGTGGCTATTCTAGTAACTCTGGCCTGGAAGGGCACTTGTATCGCTGAGTGGAGTTGCCAGACAGGTGGGGGGGGGGGGGAGGAGGATAGGGAGAGGTTTGGTGGAGAGTTTCTCAGAAGGACGGATTATCCCCAAGGGATTGTAATCCAGTTAGCAGAACAGTAGGTTAAGGAACTGTCAATCAAAAGAGAAAAATAGGTTTGCCAAAGCATAACTCTGAATGGGAAAGGATTTGAAGGCTGTCAAAGCTTTAAATATCCTGTGTCACTGGTAACTGAGAATAATGATATGAGAGAAAAAATACATGCAAGGATTACATCTGGTAACAGGTGCTACTTCACACATTAAAGTATTTTAATCAAGAAGCCTTAGTAGGACTTTGAAGCTGACAGTGTATCATGCAGTAGTGAGACCTGTTGTGATATATGGTTCAGAGACTTGGACAATTGTTCAAAATGATAAGGGTTCCTACAGAGATGGGAAAGGTAGATACTTAGGAAAATCTTCAGGTCAGTGAATGATAAGGGGTTTCCGCGAATCAGAAGTAGTAAGGAGGTCAGAGTTGTACAACAAACCAGATATCATGACAGAAATAAAGACAAATAGACTATGTAGGATGGGACATGTAGAAAGAGTGGTGGAGAGCAGCACAATCATTAAAGTTTTCAAAGGAAAGGACCAGACATTTAGACGATGTGAGGGAGGACTTGAGAAGAATAGGGAGTTACAAGATGGAGAGGCAAGGCAGTCAGCAGAGAAGAGTGGGCAGAGATTGTCCAGGAGGCCAAGGCCATACACAGGCTGTTATGCCAAGGAGTAAGTAATTAAGAAGGTTTGTCCCTCAATGTATGCTTGTCCCTGAATATATGCAACCTGCACAAAAAAAATGCACAAGCACTTCCATTGCTCTACTGCTCACAATAACTGTGAAATACGGTTTCAAGTCCCAGTCCATAACAGTTTCTGAATGTCGTCATTTCAATATTCAGTTGATGGTTGCAAATGTTCGCAATTGCGAATACATTTAATGTATTTAATAAAGACATGTGGTAAGATCTGTAGGACTTTTAGTGAGATGAGCCAAAGTAAACGTAAAGTGAACTCTGTCCACAGGCTCTAAGGGGCCCAACAGTACTGTCCACCCATCAGTGGCGTCGTTGCATTCGATGTGGAGAATCATGTGGTCAGCATCCCGCTCTCCCAGCCATTGAACTATGCTGGATTATTATTTAACAGGACATAAATATGACTCATGTTTGATATGTGTGACATTCAAAAGGATAATGACATCTAATCAAATAGACATTATCCCCTTTACCTACCCAAAAAGACACTCTTTCTGTGTTACTAATTATAAAATCATTGTTCTTAGAACTCTCTGGATCTTTCAGCATGGCAACAAAATGAGGCTCTCTCATGTAACTGTATTTTGGTGCTTTAGGAAACAAGATTAAAAATAATGTCACAAAGCCCCCTTGAAATTTGGAAATACTCTGAATACCAATAGGGCTGCAAAGCCGATTCTGTTCAGTTTTAATTTATTCAAGATAGTGGCCCTTCCCCCACCCCTGCCCCCTGCCCCCCTTGTGTAGCTGTGGAAGTGTTGCACAGATGACGTGGATTTTTCCTCATCCCCTCCTGCCCTCCCCTTTCCCATTTCCCCTCCCTTCTCTTCCCCTCCCACCAACCCATCTAGAAAAAAATTGGCTGAAAAATTGCTCACTCTGTCCTGAACTGTTGTTGATGTGGAAGGATTTAGGCTGCGTTTTTCTTTATTTCGAGTGTTATATGATCGAAAATTGGTAGAAACCACTATCAACCCTTCCGTTACCAAGCTTTTTCACACCTCTGTTTTACCAAGCGGGGTATCTGGACTACCCCAAAAGAATTTTGTAGTTTATGGTAATATTTGTTCTCAGATTTCGTTATTTCCATTGAATGGGTTTATTTAGCATTCAAAAACAGTTTTTCAGGTTATTAGAAGTATTTAATTAGATCACAGATACAAAACTAGGGTCAAGTCATTTGTGAAACCAAACATTGAAGAGTGAACTACTCTCTTTCTGTCTGGCAAGAATTCCTTCGAAATCTCTTTCTCATTGGAAGGCAAGGTACCAACCAATGTCGTGTTTCGTTTTAGTAGCTCAGCAGCCAATGAAAAACTAGTGAAAAAATTATCAGTTGTTACACCATGACCGTTATTCAGAAATGGTTCCATCAGATCTAAAACAACTCTCTGTCCTTGATTCACTTCCCGAGTATTGTCCACCATTCTTGTGTAATTTTGGATCCGTAATAAGTAAGATGTCTTCACATCACCACAAACCCAAATTTTAATGCAATACTTGCCAGGTTTGCTCTTCATATAAACCCTAAAAGGGAAATTTCCTCGATAGGATGCTAATCGTTCATCAATAGTCACATATTCATAAGGATAGAAGTTCTTGCACAAGTTAGATTGAAATTTGTCGAACACTACCCTGATGTCTTGTAACTTGTCCTTGGTTTCTTCAGTTCTCTGTGCTCTTGTGTCTCTGTTGTCAAATCGCAAGAATTTCAGTATAGACACAAATCGGTTTCTTGACATGGCAGCAGAAAAGAATGGTTGCCGAAAGGCAACATTACCTCTCTACAGATCGAAAGCACTTGTGCGATGTCCTTGAGTTCGGCCAGCTCCTATTAGAATTGCTAATACAGCGTACACTTCAGTTGCATTTATATCTCTCCATGTCTTTCTGTTCGAAGAATGAGCTGCATTCCACAAAGAAATTACTCGTTTGGCTTCCCTGTTCGTTTCTTCTACAATGATGCCCACGATTTCCGGTGAGATAAATAATAAAAATGACTCTGTTATTGTGTTGATTTTTTTTCCATCATTCGCTGGGCCAGGTGCTACGTACAAAATGTTGCGACGTCGACGCCGCCCACCTTTTGGTGGTTCACTAGAAAATTGTAGTCAATTTCTAGAAACAAACAAATCTCCAGTGTCTTCTTCTCCTTCATCATCATCATCATCATCATCATCATCATTATCCTCTTCTTCTTCTTCTTCTTCTTCTTCACGTGAATGTGTAGTGTCTTCTGATGTTTCATCATCAGCTTCATCTGATGATATGTTATGGTGTTTGTCAAGAAGTTCCATATGTTCATTCAATTCATTATCAATGTCCCATTCATTTTCATCGTCACTGACATCAGAATTGTATAGAATTTCCATGATCTCTTCGCTAGAAAGTCATTTGGACATCCTTATTTGCAGATGAATTACTGACTCGTTTAATTTCAGCTCAACAGTGAACGTCAAATTCCACTAAATAGTAGTAACCAGCAACAATAACAAACATTGGATCTATGGCAAAACTTAGCAAAGAATATGAATGACAGACATATATCCCAAAATCTTCTTTTTCTACAAATAAGAAAATAAGACGTTTCATGCCAAGCGGGGTAGTCTCACAACCCCACCAACAAATGACTTGAATAACGATGATAAAGCCAAAAAAATTATACAGTCGCGAGTGTGAATTCAAGGTCAATCATTTTAGTATGAAGTCATTAAACCATAGGCATGTGGCCCTTCAGATAACATTATTATAGGGAAAAAATCAACCTGGCGTAGTCAGAATACCCTACTTGGTAATGCGAGGGTTAATGTGTTCAGTCGATGAAATGTTGGTACTGAACAGACGAGACTTGTAATTGCATTACCAGAAGGCATTCAACTGAAGATTGTGTCCATAGTGCCCACATGAGAATTGGAAAGGGAAGATAGTGGAGGAGTATAAGAAGAGGAATACTTTTCGGCAAGTAATGGTGATGCTGTGGGATGGACTGAAGATGTATTTCACAACTGAGGAAGATTGTTGTGCTGGAACTATCTACCAGTTTTGAAATGGCCACTCAATATGTCTTGGAGACAAATGTGTGCCCTTCAACAACCTTAGCTTGACTGAGTTAGTTCACAATATTACCTCCAGAGCATGCTCGAAATTTTGACATCACAGGTGCAAAAATTGGTGTGACCAATGGTCACACTACTGTGATATCAAAGATATAAGGTGAGGGAGGGAGCTCACCATTGTCAGTCAGTCAGTGGAAGGACCATGAAGTGTCAACAGCAGCAGCCGAGTTTGTCCAGCACTTCCCAAAAGAATAGGAAGGAGTGGAAGAGTAAGTACTAATGGCATATCTTTCCTATTGTTTCTCTTCTTTGTCCAGCTCCATTTCCTTGTCCGTCAACCAACGGTTCTTCTACTTCTTTATTCAACATCTGAGGTGATCTACAGCATGTCCGAACCCAGGATCTGCAGCAGCAATGGCCTCCACCTTGTCAGGACCGGAAGTGTGTCGACCTCCAGCATGTGAGATCCTATAGAGCATATGGTCAACACTTTCGGGCAGGAGAAGGATTGCTACTATATATGCCACTCATTGATGAAGACATTCAGGATTTCCTCGAATTACAGAAGTGCACCAGTACCTCAGGCACCATGTCACAGGACAGTACCGACATAGATGTCATCCATTGGACCACAGAACATTAAGGTGTCACTGAGAGGATAGACTGTGGATGTGGTGGATGAGAAGATACCAGTTGCTCCCTGTCCCCTATTGCTTTTCACTTCCACATAAGATTTAACTGCTAACGTCTGAATATAGGCATAGAAGCAGCAGACAATGACTGGCATGTGATGAAGGAGATTAAAAAAAAAAAGAAAGGTTCAAATGGCTGTGAGCACTATGGGACTTAACTTATGAGGTCATCAGTCCCCTGGAACTCAGAACTACTTAAACCTAACTAAGGACATTACATACATCCATGCCTGAGACAGGATTCAAACCTGCGACCGTAGCGGTAGCGCAGTTCCAGACTGTAGCGCCTAGAGCCCCTCGGCCACCCCAGCCGGCGTCTAAAGTGCAGCAAAGAGTGTTAAAGTGCGGTTTACCAAGCTCAAATGGGAAGACCTGTGTCATGCTATGCCCTACATCAGTGCTCAAATGACTACAGAGTATAACCCCTCTCTGTCTCCCTCAGATACTGAGCCGGCCTAAGGCTGTCTATTTCAACAGTGTACAATGATGCAGTGTTTAGGGTGAAATCTGGAGACTGACTCATTTATTTAAAGCACTCCATTGTAGCGAACTTATTTGGATTAAGAGTGATGATATCTTTGGTTTAAGGGAGACTATAGTGATGGCTACTGCATATTCAATTTGTATACACTGATGTGAACTACCTTCATATGCGTAGTGTACACGTAGATGATTTAGAACAGTACTTCAGTTCATGTATCAGTGCAGTTCCAAAGTCGACTGTGATAGCTATGGAGTCCATTAATACCAATTTGTAATAGTGGTACCCAAGTTTTGAGATGTTTGAGGTAAATACGTGCACAATTTACTGTGTACAAGAAACAGTTATTCTGGAAGTACTGTGAAAAATGAACCAGTGGACATTTTTTGTTGATGTTATGCATCCTGCCTACCGCTGCTGACAAAATGTGTCCTATTTCCCGTTCCCAAACCTTCCATTATAATATAACCGATGTAGGTAAGGTGATTGCACTATAGTGGCTACATATATTATTATTACTATCATTATTAATAAAGATGTTTTGTCTATAAAAGCCCATTGCATACCAATATCTGACGTGGTCAGTATCATGGCAGGGTGCATGAAGCATCCTTGTCACAGTGACTTTGTTGTAGTTGACTGGTACTGTGACGGTATGAAAGAACAGATGAAGAAGAATCGGATACTCACTCTCCAATAATATATGAGCAATAATTGTAGGTCCATCGAGCTGCAGGAAGCCAAATGTTCTTATCTCGTTGCTAACACACCCTGATGGAGTCTGCTTTGAGCACGTATGTGTGTTCTCAAAAACGCTGTGTCATCCCAAGTGCAGGTTATATTGCTAAGGCGTCTTTTGTGTGTTTTACTCAATATTCAGTGAAAGCAGCAATATTCCTCCACTCGAAAAAGTAAAGTCAAAGACTGTGTTCACATTCGACGATGTTGCTGCAGAGAACCAGGACTAATTCGAAGATATTTCTGTTTGGTCATCATGCGGGTGTTGACGTTTTTTGTTTGAATCAGAGATATTACTGGATCCCAATGCAGTTGGTGAGGGATAATACAAGAGAATCTGAATTTAAAGCACTTTTACCAAGGAAACGTCGTTCAGTGAAAATGTGAAGATATGTGGAGGTTGCTGGAATGACACACACAGTTTCTTGTTAACGATAAAACGTCAAACCTGAATGATGATAGGTATAGACGCAATTTACAAGTGTTTCTATGTATAAAGAGGTATATACACTCCTGGAAATTGAAATAAGAACACCGTGAATTCATTGTCCCAGGAAGGGGAAACTTTATTGACACATTCCTGGGGTCAGATACATCACATGATCACACTGACAGAACCACAGGCACATAGACACAGGCAACAGAGCATGCACAATGCCGGCACTAGTACAGTGTATATCCACCTTTCGCAGCAATGCAGGCTGCTATTCTCCCATGGAGACGATCGTAGAGATGCTGGATGTAGTCCTGTGGAACGGCTTGCCATGCCATTTCCACCTGGCGCCTCAGTTGGACCAGCGTTCGTGCTAGACGTGCAGACCGCGTGAGACGACGCTTCATCCAGTCCAAAACATGCTCAATGGGGGACAGATCCGGAGATCTTGCTGGCCAGGGTAGTTGACTTACACCTTCTAGAGCACGTTGGGTGGCACGGGATACATGCGGACGTGCATTGTCCTGTTGGAACAGCAAGTTCCCTTGCCGGTCTAGGAATGGTAGAACGATGGGTTCGATGACGGTTTGGTTGTACCGTGCACTATTCAGTGTCCCCTCGACGATCACCAGTGGTGTACGGCCAGTGTAGGAGATCGCTCCCCACACCATGATGCCGGGTGTTGGCCCTGTGTGCCTCGGTCGTATGCAGTCCTGATTGTGGCGCTCACCTGCACGGCGCCAAACACGCATACGACCATCATTGGCACCAAGGCAGAAGCGACTCTCATCGCTGAAGACGACACGTCTCCATTCGTCCCTCCATTCACGCCTGTCGCGACACCACTGGAGGCGGGCTGCACGATGTTGGGGCGTGAGCGGAAGACGGTCTAAAGGTGTGCGGGACCGTGGCCCAGCTTCATGGAGACGGTTGCGAATGGTCCTCGCCGATACCCCAGGAGCAACAGTGTCCCTAATTTGCTGGGAAGTGGCGGTGCGGTCCCCTACGGCACTGCGTAGGATGCTATGGTCTTGGCGTGCATCCGTGCGTCGCTGCGGTCCGGTCCCAGGTCGACGGGCACGTGCACCTTCCGCCGACCACTGGCGACAACATCGATGTACTGTGGAGACCTCACGCCCCACGTGTTGAGCAATTCGGCCGTACGTCCACCCGGCCTCCCGCATGCCCACTATACGCCCTCGCTCAAAGTCCGTCAACTGCACATACGGTTCACGTCCACGCTGTCGCGGCATGCTACCAGTGTTAAAGACTGCGATGGAGCTCCGTATGCCACGGCAAACTGGCTGACACTGACGGCGGCGGTGCACAAATGCTGCGCAGCTAGCGCCATTCGACGGCCAACACCGCGGTTCCTGGTGTGTCCGCTGTGCCGTGCGTGTGATCATTGCTTGTACAGCCCTCTCGCAGTGTCCGGAGCAAGTATGGTGGGTCTGACACACCGGTGTCAATGTGTTCTTTTTTCCATTTCCAGGAGTGTATGTATAAAGCCATGACAAGAGGTGACTACGCCAGTATACGTAACACCATGGACAAGGCCACATGCATGGCGAGCACTCAGTCTGGGACGATGGCCATACATAGACAGAACACTCACTTGCACATGGACGGAAAAATTCAATCTCTCGACAGTAGACTTGGGAATGAGCACTAGGAGCTACTGACGTATTGTCAGAACCTTATGAGACCAAATAACAGATTACATTATAGGGTTAATGTAATTGAAAAGAAAGTAAATGACAACTGTAAAGGTCAATGCAAGAGAAAAAAATGTACATAAGATGTACCTTGCACCAGCTCACGAGACGCGACCGGAATGCTCTGACGGAGACACGAACGGCGCACCCGCTTCCCCCTCCACCCCGCCCGCCGTCTCCTCTGGACCCAGCCTCCCGCGGCCAGGTGGTGGGGGGCACGCCGCAGGTATAAAGGGACCGGCATCCGCAAAGCCTCGGCACTTCGCCAGAAGATGACGAGTATGTCACTCGTCGAAACGTCGCAGTTTGAAGAGACCGCCACCCGGCTGCAAGCCCGAGAACTCTTCGCCAGCTGTATACGCCAGGAAAGCATACATTCACACTCTGCTTAGTACGTAATAAAATCTCGACAAAGCATAAAGTCACTGAGGCAAAAACGCTGTTCGAGAAAATCTATGGCTGCTAAGGTTAGGACATTTGGAGCAGGATCAGACACTAAGAGAAACCCTCAGGTTAGAATGCTCAGTGATGCTAGAATAAACAGAAAACCATATATTCTAGGCGCAAACCCTATAAGATTAACTGATAACACAGTATGGATCAGTGATACAGAATTTCAAAGAACTCCAGGTCTACTTAACCTTATTCTCCTAAGGCCTTCGTAAATCCTACATTGCTCAACTAGTAATCTGGAAACGTGTGGTAAAATATTACATTTGACTAACCTACATATGACAGCAAATGGAGTACCAAAATTCAAAGCAGTGTGAAAGACATAACCATTATAAAATGTATATTATATGTTGAAGAATAGTAGGGTTGGTGGTACTGACGACCAGCATTCTTACAGTATGTTTATTATGATGACCCCAAAGCGTTAATAGATCAGCTACAATAGCTCAGGGCATCAGCTGCCACTGGTAATACAGCTCATTCAGGTGAGGTTGTTTCAATAAATTCAGAGCTTATAGACAGAGGTATGATCAAGTAAGTATGGAGACAGCAGTTCGAGAACTACACAAACCATCGTGCTAAATATTCTCTCATAGACAGGTTATGATTGAAATTTTAGATAACCTGTAGCAAGTGTGTCTTGCAGATATGAGGGAATATTCACATATGAATAATGATTTTAAGTATCTTTTAATGGTAATTAGTAATCACTCTAAATTTGCCTGTCCATTATCTGTGAAAACAAAAACAGCAAGCGATATTACAGAGGTGCTTGAGCGTTTCTTGCACACAGGAATGAATTGATGTCTACACATCATCTAAACAAATCACGGTGGGGGACTTTACAAGAAGTATTACAAGACCATGATTTGGCAGTAAGATATACACCGCTACTCTACGTTCAAACATCTGAAGGGAAGTATTGAGGAATGTCTGAACAGAGCAATAAAATATCAGATGGGGATGCGTTTTAATGTTGGCGGTGCACGCAAATGGACAGATATCGTCCCACAAATAACTGCACAGTATAATCGAGCCAAACATAGCACAAAATAACTGAGGCCAATTGATGTTCATGATAATGGACACCTAGATACAGTATAAAACTGCATTAAAATACTGGATATTCGCAAACAAAAATTGAGTGTGGGCGATTTAGTGTGTATTTGAAAATACAAAACAGCATTTCAGAAGTCATACCTACCAAACTGGTCAAATGAAATATTTCAAGTTTCCAAGGTGCAAAGAACGAATTCTAGAACTTATATCTTTAAGGACAGCAGTGGTACTTAAATTACACAACGCTTTGACACGGAACAGGTGCAGGAAAATTTAGGACAAGACGTGTTCCTCGCAAATAGCATCATAAGAGGTCGGGAGAATAGAACACTAGTTAAATGGCTTGGTATTCCTATAACACAAAACATTTGGATTGACACTGACGATTTATTATATAATGTGGTGCGCAGACCACAACCACCACGACAGTACAACATGTGTGATAGGAGATGCATTGGAAGAGGTGATGGCATTCTCAACAAACTGCCTGTCGAATTATGTATTCTGAGATGTAACTTCTATGGACCTGGAAGAAAGCTCCAGACACAGTTGTGAATGGTAATAAGGGGATTAATCTGCTTGATGAGTGATGTTTGGAACACAACATTATGTACACAGGAAATAAATATATCCGAGGATTTCATACTGCAGATCGAATTATAGCTGATATAACCGAGGCAATACCTGCGAGAAAGTATATTGCTATAGGACAGCACATTGCATCTCTTGCGGTTGGTAAAACTATGCATGCGACAATTAAGTTGGGCTTGGGTATGAATTTCAAGCAAGTTATGAATGCAGCTCATCATGCACTAAGGAGGGAGAAGAAGATGATGATGACAACAGTGAAGATGAAGACGAAGCAGGGATATTTAAAATACTGTACCCTGACAGCAATGTATGCAGCTATATGTGCTCTGAAGCATAAAGGAGCGGTTAAGGCACCCAGTGTTCTGCCAATACACAACATGTTATATGGAATTATACCCTTCCCCATTCCAGCCCTCACAGGTACCTCAGCGGTGGGTTCACTGGCTGGCGGTGCTGCAGTTATTGCCAGGACAGTCAAGAATGCACAGAACTCCCAGAAGCAACTTGAGGAAGCAAGAAGTCATAACCACGTGATGGAAGCAGCAGCCATCAGGAAAGGACTATACCTGAAATCCTAGAAGAAAGGACTAGGTCCCTCCATTAATAAAAATAAAAAACACCCTTAGCCATCCTACCACATAGATACAAATACAGAGTAGTTTAAGCTTGTTAGAAAAAGATTCCGCTATGTGCTTATGTGGGATACTTTACTGAAGACTATGTGGAAATCCAGATAATATGGAATTTAGAATGTAGATGTTGCTGGAGGACCTGGAACCCATTGGGAGGCATACGTAAAAAAATGCAGATATCGTTTACTATTTGATATCATTTGGTGACATGGAACGTTCATAAGAACTGCAACGATACTTCACCAGCAGAAGACATATATCCTACAGTTTTCAACGCTATCAAGACTTTCATACTAGGGTTGGAAATTTAGTAGTGGCAACTATTTGTTTACAGCTCGTACAAAATAGATACGTGTCTTAAGAGTCTTACTGACCTTCAAAGCATTCACCAGCATTGTGTATAACCCGCTGCCAGCGATGTGGAACTTGTAGGATTCTCTTAGCAGTGCCAGTTCTGTTGACAGTTCGAGCGGCACGGCCTATTGCCAAACGAATTCGTAGCAGTTCTGAAGCGAATGCCGTGAAGTTGGAACGTCCCCTTTGAACAATTTATACACGACTGTGCTTAAACTGACACACAATATTTTTAGCACAACGCAATCTGACTTTCAAAAATCCCTACAAAAGAATGGCCCTGACTGACATTAACCTATACCTTCCACAAATCACTTACCTCACAAAAATCTTCATTACTCGAACTACTGCAATACAGCGAGCGCCACTACTGCCAGCTAAATAAAAGATTCAAACTACTGAAGGCACTAACTACTGATAGGGATAGTTAGCAAATGAAAGATTTTAATAGAGAACAAACAATGTATTTACCTTAATAGTCATAATATATATATCAGTTCATGACAAATTACAAAACTCCGCCATCTTTCTCCCCACATCCACCACTGCTGGCGGCTCACCTCGAACTGCGCAACGCTACGGGCTGTTCACATCCAGCTGCCGCTGCCCAACACTACAATGGCAGACAACAATGCAAACTAGCCACAGACTGCACACAGTACAGCCAGTGATTTTCATAGAGAGCGCTACGTAACGTTGCCAATAAGAAAACATAAAACAGCCTACTTACATAAAGAAAACATAAACAGCCTACTTACGTAGCCCCCACGCTCCCCACAAAAAATTTTACAAATTTTTTTGGGCAGTGGCCAATACAGATTTGAAAATTTTTTTCATAATTACAGTAAGAAAGATATCAAATGCACACACTTATTAATACAATGTTGGTCAAAAGCTAAAATTTTCTCACAGTCCATAAAGATAGTCCTGATCATTCATCATAATAGTAATTACAGTTTTTGTTTTTCACAAAGTCTCATTAGTAAAAGAGAATGCACATGGAAGTAGTGGATTTCCATGCAGTCTTGAAGAAGTAGTGTTGTCCTTCCAACGGAAAGACAGTGCTGACTCTTGACATGGTGACAGGTAATGGGCCACAACAGAGCAAACCCACAACAGAGTCATTCGAACTTTTGAAGAATATTGGTACGTAGGTCATCACAGAGTAGACCCACTGCAGTCCTTGTAGAAATAATGGTATTGGTGGGCCATCAAAGATGCAGACCCACTGTAGTCCTTGTAGAGACGGCCAGCAGCCATCTGTTGCGACTGTGCAGGTGCACATTCACCATCGAAGAGTCTTGCGGAGAATATAGCAAGTCCATAAACCACCACTTGTACACTCACGAAGTTTTTGGAATTGTCCTTAGAACCAGCAATTTTGTTATCCAGTCCCTTGCTGAATTAATAACACAAGTGCAAACACTAACAGTCCCTTCCTCTCACATATTGTCCATATACTATGACCAACAGAAATGTGTGTAGTGAAATGTAACTTACAAGTTAATAATGTGATGAACTGGTGTCAATTACCATTTTATAACATGAGAATACAATTACAAAGGTACAAAATACATCATTAAAGAACATAACAATACAGATAACATTTGTAGTACAGGCTTTACAACAGAATAGAAATAAACATATACATCAGTGTTACAGGAATTATGACATAAGTAAATACATAAAGATCAGAGTAACTTTTGAAACATCAACATTACACATGAGCATTAAAACAAAACAGAATAAATAATGTCTAAACATCTTTACAAAGAAAATAACATATTATTAATGCAAAGTATATTTGAGGATAACAGAATTCCCCATCATAGTTCATGTAGCTGAGTATTAGAAAAATTATACAACATAAGTCTTATCAGATAAACATATAAAGACAGGAAAAAGACAAATAAACAAGGGTACACAAACACATAGTGGGATAACACAAAAGGAAAGAACAGGGTTTGTTTTACTGCAGTATTTTGCATGGAGATCTCCCTTCGTTCATCATTATTCCCAAAAGTCCTATCTAAGCCTGCTTTCTGTATTCTGTTCACATCCTCTGTCAAAAATAGTTTTTCTCCACTGTACAGTATCGTTTTTTTTTTTTTTTTTTGCCCAAACCATTTTCATATAGCTTCTCAATACATTTCTTCCAAGTCATCATAGTTAGTTTCTTATATAGTCTACCCCTCTTAAGCTAACTTAAATCTACTGAGCTCAGATATATATACCAAGGGATGAGGCAATGCAGCATCACATAAAACAATTAATATAAACAGCAATAAAAAAACGCAGATTTGCGAAGCAAGCAGCATTAAGAAATTAGCAAAGCAATTGTAATATTACAACTAATATAAGGCAATGTGCAGCAAACAATAAAAATAAATCATTAGTAAAACTGGCTTAACAGAATAATACAAAGTCAAATTCAATAACACTATGCCTGGCAAACAGCAGCAACTTATACCTAAACACGACATAGCTCAAGCAGAAAAAATATTACAGTAAAAACAACAATGCAGATAAGGGAAAGGTCTATTCACATCTTAATGTCTATGTAATTAAAGTGGTGCACCACAACAACTTACTGTAAAAAAAATATTACCATGGACTTGAAAAGAATATTATGTATGCAGTTACTGTTACTAGTCCCTTCTTATTGTTCTTTCCATTCCAAGAGCTCCTTTTTCGAAGAATGTGGATCATAAAATAATTATTTAATAGATCTGTTGACAGAAAGTGTTCACATTAGCAAATGCATTTAATTTTATTTTATGAAACCAATGCTGCAAGACAGCTGGAAACCAGATATCAAATGAAATAAGCAATTACGCAAACCAAAGCATAAAAATATCATTCAGTAGTCATGTCACATTTCATAAGTTAGTAGAAATTCTCTCAACTCTCGTAGAAAGATGCTTGTCATAATCAGGTGTGCAGATGTAAGTATCTTTCCAAGTAATGAGGGTGTCGCATTTGCAATGTTTTCTCTAAAGGAATGTCAATGGCGAGGATAATGGCCTCCCTTTTTTTTCCACCTAATGGCTTTCTTTTGTCAGACGAGTACCTCTCAGCTGGGCGCCCAAAACGCATTACGTGCAGGTGGTCACTCAACTTTCTTACGGAAATATTTACGACAGCAGTTTCTGCTACAGTGACAGTCTCATATAAAAATATTTCACAGGTCAAGAATTTGCGTTACAAATCTGTAGAAACCAAATGCTCTTGATATAACAGTGTCCAAAAAATTTTCGTCAGCATTGTGCCACATTCACGCATATACACACATTTCATAACTCTTAAAGTACGATTCTTGGTTTCCAACAACCTTATTCATAAACCAGAGTCCCTAACCACTACTCATTATTCCTTACCTTATTACATATATACATATTCGTCGACACTTCTTCAATATTTCGTCACAACAGATATGTAGCATAATCAAATAACTCATATAGCATCAGCTTATTGATCATAAACATACCGCAACAGCATAATACACATAGTCATCGTAATAATAACATCATAACACCTCAGTCAACTCTCAAAATCGTCGTAGCTTCCTCCAATAATGAAAGGTCTCTGTTGGATTCCTTTCATGTTTAATTTCTTAAATCTGTTGCCATTTATGGAATAAATTCTTCTTCTAAATGTACTGTGGCGTTTCTGACTATCTGGGAGGAGACTGAGCAGTGGAATGTGTTACTTTTACACATAAAGAAGAACGATCTGTCACACTACTACACTTTAAAGCACAGTTTATATGTAATTCTTATATGTAATTCATGTCACACAGTCTCATACGGAACCTACATCCGCTTTCTTTTATATACTGTATATGATAAGATACTGTCATCCCCCTTCCCTTTTGTGTGAGAGGATGAATGAGCATATGTATTTCTAGTTGCATGCTTGAGGGTAGCAGACAAGGCTGTCTGCTAGAGAACAGTAGGACCAACGTCGGAACAGGTAGCTACGCTTCCTAAAAGCAAAGAGGTTTCTATCCTTAGTATGGTCCTGTCCGTCCGTTGTCATGTTGGTATAGGAAGCTGCCCCTCTGGCCACTTCCGTTGGTCTTTGTGAGCCACCCCTCAGGAAGCACGCTCGGCAGTAGGGCAGTTGTGGCAGTGTGGCCGTGGCGAGCGTCTGAAGTGGTAAGATCTCCGGCTAAGCGCGTGTCTGTTAAGTCCGTAGGACAATGGATTTCTTAAGTTCAGCCTAACTGAAAATTTAATCACCTTGATTTCAGGTTTAGCTCTAAAGTATCTAATGCTATCTTAAAGTGCAGCGGAGTGTAATTCTCGTGTTAAATTCAGATTATTTTGCGGTAGTTGCTTTGTTACTACTTTGTGAGTAAAGTGGAACCACGTGTTGATCAGTAACTCTAACTAAGTTCATCAATCTCAAATGCGAATGTTTGTGTGATTTTCTTTATACTTTTCTTTATGTTCAACCCACGTGGGGTGTACTTTGCGAGACCAGTACCACGTACTTATATAACTGTTTGACCCATCAGGTTAATAGTAAGACGTTAGTAACCAGTTCAAGGTTTTTCTTTTGTCAATTGCTTTTCGATCGAATTTATTTTAATTACCAAAATTATTGTGGAGTTATACGCTTTGTGTAAACCAAGTTGACCACGTGGAGCATGTGGTGTAATCATCAAAGTAGCCCTCAGCTATTCTTTTGCGCAGACTTCACAAAGAGTTAATATGAATTTAGTATACCAGTGTGTGGTAATTACATGACGGACAGGATTGTGGTATGAACGTAATTTCTTTGGGTAAAAACTGAATCTGTTGGTTGTGGTTAATTTCTTCTTGCTTATGTTTCAATGTTCTTCGTGTGTTATTTTATGAATGGAGTGTTGTATGCAGTTTCCCAAATCTTGGCTCCATATTTTATGTGTTCCGTAAGATTACAATCTCACATTCTTTTCAATCGTAAATAAGGCACCAGCTCAGTTATAACTCACGTATAATATGCTGAAATTTCAATGAACAATCTTAAAATAAATTTCCAAGTATAAACTGATTTCTTTCTTTTTATTTAAATTCTCCTTTATATATATATATTTTACCGGTTTTGTATGACTATTAAAAGATTATCATTAATGTTAGTCTGCTAAATATCTGATGAAACAGTTGCCCAGTAATCCACGGTTAACGTCCATAGACAGATCACGGCTTTTAACCCACTTTCATTGTCAACAATTAGCACCGATTTCAGCATAGCAAATTAAAGTTACAATATTACACATCAGCATACCAAATTAAAGTAACAATATTACACAAGGCGACCCTGTTCTGTGATTCCGCTAGACTCTGGAATCTCTGAAACGTTAGATTGCGAGCGTGTTATAATCTTAATTTTTTTCCTACAGCGCTCAAACAACTTCTGTGTTGTTTCCGAGCAGACTTTCAAAAGATTCACGGCGTTGTTGATCGGCGTTGCGTTGTTTGTCTTGTTTTGTTTTTTATACTTGTCTGTTTTATATGTCTGTGTTTTTTTTATCCTCGCTTGTAAATTCCACTGTTTCGATCTAAGATAAAAATTTGTTTTGCGTGTGAAAAAGTGCGTACTAGGTTGGGTATCTTTCGTGTGACTGTCGTAATTTTTGTGGGACACATTTATTTTGATTAGTGTGTCGCATACCGGTTATAAATTGCACTAATGCAGACACGTAACCAAACTAAAAGTAAGCGGTCCGACAACCTAAGCAACATGGACCAAGGGGATAATTTAATTTCGAATGTTAATGCGTCGGACAGTTCCGAAAATACAATGGGAAATACTTCAGACGAAATGCAAAACAGGACGAACGGGCTCACAGCAGAGCCAGAAATTAATTTGCCTCCTACTAACCAAATTGATTTGGCAGAACTCATGAAAGCCTTATTGCAACAAAATAAAGAAAACGCAGAGAGATCAGAAAAATCGTTCCGAGAACAAAAAGAAACATCCGAAAAATCGATCCGCGAGCTAGGCGAACAAATAGACAAAAAACTAATCCAGCAGACAAATAAAGTCGACAAGTCGATGCAGAGAGTGTCCGATGATATCTCACAAAGAATAAACAATCTGGCAAGTGAGATAAAAAGTGATATTATGAAAGAATTAGGCCGTACATTTGAACAAATCGATGATCGTCTGCAAGCTTTAGAACAGAGCAAGCGTAGGCGCGATACCGAATCTAAAGAAAGCGAAGAACTTCTACTTAGGAATTTCCAAGAGCTGAGGGAAGAATGCCAAAGGGAACACCAGCAGGTACTGTCGAGTGTCCAAGAGGCGGAAACGCATTGTCCCACGTCCGTTAGCAACACAATAGCGGACAACAGTTTAGCGATCCACGCGTTGGAACAGCAAATAGAACAATTGAAGCAGAGTGGGGCGGAGGACAAGAGACAAATTGATGATAAGATTGCGGCATTAGCGGACACTGTAGGCACGATGAAGCTGACGGAAAGCGAGAACAATACTACACCGGTAGCGGCCGCAGAGACCGAAGAAGTGCGTTCGCTTCTTAGATTTCAGAAGGGACAGTTTGAAGTGAACAGACAACACAAAGCTGTAACAGGCGAATTACAAGAACGCGTGGCGCATCTGGAAAACCGCATGGCGTGTGATTCCGAACTCGCCAATAGCACTAAAAATAGCCGTACGAACAGTGCAGAGAGGGACTCCGGCCACGAGGGAGATTTTGACGACAGGGAAGAATGTAATTTGAGGGGCAGACATGAGAATAATAGAAACATTCAACGGCCTCGCCAGGAGGAAATGCGGGGATTTGATTTCAAACATTTCCTTACGGTGAGAAAGTTTGAGATATTCCG
Organism: Schistocerca cancellata; assembly: GCF_023864275.1. Taxonomy (NCBI): domain Eukaryota; kingdom Metazoa; phylum Arthropoda; class Insecta; order Orthoptera; family Acrididae; genus Schistocerca; species Schistocerca cancellata. The sequence goes on along the minus strand of NC_064631.1, from coordinate 66,571,551 downwards.
AAATTCGCAAAAAGGAATACATCCACGAGCATGGCTCGACCAATTTGAGTTCTGTCTTCCTCCCGACTGGGCAAGTTCACATAAGATAGAATATATGTGTGGCTATTTGGAAGGCGAACCGGCGATTCGCATGAGGTCGGCAGCGCGTCACTGCAACTCCACTCGGGAGTTTCGACAAGCCTTTCTGTCCGCCTATTGGTCGGAAGCGGCACAAGATAGGGTCAAACATGGCATAATTATGCTGCCAAATTTGAACCAGTCTGGTTTCGGCAGCCCTGCACGCCTATTCGACCACATGCTGCAGGCAAATCAATTCCTATACGACCCATACGGGCCTGCGGAACTAATTAGGATATGCATCACCAAATTGCCGATGCACTTGCGGCACGTCATTCTTGCGGGACGATGCAAAGAGGACGTGGAAACGTTTAAAACACTTCTCCAAGAGTTGGAATACAATACAGGAGAATGCCCGCCTAATCAGGCACAAAGTTATTACGGGGCACAGCAGCGCGACCGCAATCGTGGCCATATTACTAATCAACGGCGTGACTGGTCGTCGCGACGCGAACGGAACAATAATCGGGACCGGCCGTACAGAAACTGGGGTAACAGTCGCGAACACAGGTGGAACAACAGAAATGATCGAGGACGTAGACAGAATCGTGAACGCTACAGGTACGGCAACCAGAATCGACACTATGATGAATACAGTGGGAATAGGACTGTAGGCGGAGCACCTCATGATGTTGAAATTCGGCCGGCTAATCCTAGACATAATCCAGCAAATGAAAATGAACGAAACCGGCAATGACAAACGATCAGCGCAGAAGGCGCCCAATCGGAACAAATGAGCGACATGTCAAATGAGTAGAAAGGACAGTGAGAAGTAGAGAGGACGGTGAGGAGAAAGAATTGATTAGTTTAAATTTGTGACGTATGCATTTTGAATAATATGTTAGTAAAAATAATGATAAAGATGTTTCTATGTGATTGATTGAAGTGACGTTTTTAGTTATTTTTCTTTCCTTGTGCAATTAGGATTTAGGTTGGTTCAAAGGTGAACATAAAAGGTTTATTTGTGAACGAGTGAAATGCTGTTTATGTTTTTTTTTTTGTGTGTAAATTGAAAAGAGCCGCTCCTGAGAGAAGCAATATCTGCGTTGAATTAATGCAGAAACTCAGGGGAATATCCGATCTTTAGTTATTATGGGTCTGGCAAACCCAGGTCCCCAGCTGTTAGTAGCCTTGTTTCCGATTTTCTGCTTTCAGTGCTACTATCTATCTATTACTATTCTATATCTGTCAGTATAAATGAGGATCTCTTACTATAGTATGCGTGCTGTATGAATATTTTAAGATAGGAAAACTCAGGGGAATATCCGATCTGTGGGTATTATGGGTCTGGCAAACCCAGGTCCCCAGCTGTTAGTAGCCTTGTTTCCGATTTTCTGCTTTCAGTGCTACTATCTATCTATTACTATTCTATATCTGTCAGTATAAATGAGGATCTCTTACTATAGTATGCGTGCTGTATGAATATTTTAAGATAGGAGAACTCTGAGAAAGGAATGAGTAAGTTTGGAATCTTGAAAACAGGATGCGATAATACGATTGTTGAACCATGGGCTTCCAATATGCGATGATATGTTAATATTGATGATATATGTCTTTTTTGTTCTTTATAGCTGAGTACGTAAAGTGCTGTCTGTGGATTTCGTAAGTATATTGATTCCCTTCAAGGTGAAAGAAGAATTGTGGTTTGTGTAATTTACGTGGCTCTGAAATATTATTGTGGTAGTCAAATACGAGCAGCTTTTCAGCAAATGGAGAATGGAACGAAAATATGGATCCTTTTTTGTAGTCTTGATTGATGTTGAGCCAAAGCCTAAAAAATTATTCTGCGTTAATACTTGTCCTAGAAAAGCGACGTTTATGTGTTTTGCTGATGCTGTGAGCATTGCAGCTTACTGTTTTCGCTGGTGCGGGATGCACTGCAGCCTATATGATTTGTACTGAGGAAATTTCCCTCTTGAAGGTAGAGGATGATTAAATAATTTTGATTATGGGAACGAAGGAAAGCTTGGTTTAAGGTAATAAGGATAAAGCAAAACATTTGTCATTTAAACTACAGGAGGATTCGGATCTTTTGTGTCTGTTGTAAGTTCAATATGTTAAGATGATACTGTTTTACAGAATAGAGGTGACCACAATTTTGCCATTCATGAGAAATGAATCCAGAATAACCACCACAGGCGAAATAACTGATTTGGAAGCGAAAGGTAACGTAAAGAAGGAACGAAATCGCAGCAAAATGGGTAAGAAAATGTAATATAACCTGTATAATGCAAATATTTTTAACCTTCTCAGAGTCATCTGCGTGATTAATTGTTGTGATAACGTAATTTTAGGTGAAATTTTCTTACTGTTTTATGTGTGAATATATGAGTATGATAAATGTATAATTGCGAGTCTCTTTTCAGGTGTGCGAACTGGTATAAATGTTTTGGCGTGTAAATAACCATTGTTCTTTTTAATGTGTATGTTTAAGGAAAGTTCTCCATATTTATCATGTGACAAGACGTATGCCGCGAGCGTCAAGAAGAATGTTGTAGTGGTATATACACGGTGTTGAAATAGCATTGAAGTAGCTTATTGGCTTAACTAGTAGTGGATAGAAGTAGAATATTGAGTAATGCATGTTTATGGGTAGTTAGTTTGTAGAATAGACAACAGGTGTGCATGTATGTGTGTGTAAATAACATGTGAACCCTATGCTGTCCTGACCTATACTTGCACAAGGCATAATCCTATTCATTTTAGTGAATTAATAAATAGCATTTGATTTATTAAAACGTAAGTGAACCACATTAGTGATGTGGATTTAAATATTATATTGTCAGTTCATTTAAATTTTTATTTTTATACTGTCAAGTCATTTCACTTTTATTTTTTTTTACATTGTCAAGTCATTTAAATTTTATTTTATATTGTCGATTCATCTAATTTTTTTTATTTAAAAAAAAAATATTAAGTCTCACTTTGTTCTTAAAAATTGTGAAAGACAATACTAAGTGGTATTATGTATGACATTTTGTAGTCACATAAGGATGATAAAAAAATTTTCTGTGAATGCAGTTGAGAACATGAAAGCGAACCGGCAAAACTCTTAAGAGACAGCGGGAGCAGCCGGACTAGTTGTAAACTGGCGGGTTTCCCAGCGGGGCCCCGCTGTCATCCGGGCCACTTTGGGAGCGCGGCCGACTACAAAAGGAGAGTAAGCGGCAAACACTTTCCCTTGTACCTGCAGCTAATGGGCGGCCGCCCCGGGCGACCCTTCCTCGAGGCGATGACCTGAGATGGGCGAGCGGTCCACCGCGCGGAAATCCATCTGCTGGCAACGCACCACACGCACGCGACCGTGACGAGACGGCCGCGGTGAAACAACACAAGGGGCGTGGAGCCTTTTGACAGGTACTGCCCAGAGAAACTTGCAGACGTCAACGACGCCTATCGACATTTCCTGATGGATGCCTACTGTCAAGCGACAGTAAATCTTGGTTCGATGTTCTCTGGTCGCTAAGGGTGGCACAAAAGAAGAGCCATTAAGTGTCATCCTTGCCCGAGAATATCAACCTGGCGTGTCAAACGAGGATACCGCACGAATTTGACAATACAAACATGGAACCAAATCGAGATGTACGTGACACGAGAGAAACTTCATGAGAGGGCAGAGACGGCGGGATCGCACGCAACAGATGGACAAAAATCCCTACTGACAGCTGCGGCGACGAACCCCCCCTCTTTACCCTATATTGTGCCTCGGAACAGTGGAAGTACTGAGTGTGTCAGTGAACAGTGATTATACGGTTCTTAGTCCAGTGCATATACGTGTGTTTCTGTCAGAGAAACTCTGACTCGTGTGTTTTGCAGGAGTTCGATTTATTGGTGTTTATTAGACTGACTCTTGTATTTTGCAGGTGTTCTATTTATCTTTTTTAGACTTTGACTCTTGTATTTTGCAGGTGTTTTATTTATAGGTGTTTTTTTTGTTTTAGATGTTGACTATTGTACTGTTTTATTTATCAATGTTTGTTTTTGTGTGATGTATTAGATTTGTGATATTTTGTTTCGTAAATTCATTGCTGTGGCATTGCTTCGTTTATCAGTCAGATAGCTTTTTATTCTCATTGAACTGTGATCGATTAGCCTTTGCATGGGGCATATTTACTGTGAGGAACCCCTTAATGGTAACAATCACATAATTATTGTAGTTTCAGTATAATGACACAGTGCTCATTGTTTGCTAGCTAATTGAAATATAGTAGAGTGATTAAATGAGTGCCACATAGTTATTTTAATTCTACAAATTATTAGTTTTATACGATATAGAATTTTTTTTGCGATAACCACTTTGTAAAACATGTTTTTTCTCTTATCATTTTGTTGCTTTTGCAGATTGTGCATTGTTATGTTCTGCTTTTTAATACCGATGTTATTTGATGTTCTTTTTTTAATTGCTGTGGCACCTTTGCTATTTTCATAAATGTTGCTTGTTAATAAACAGTCATAAATTTTCCTGCGATCAGTTGGCTCTTGCAATGAGCAAATACTGGTGAACTCCATAAGGGTAACAACCAGAAATTGTTTTCATATTAATGACACAGGAACCATTGTTTTTACTTGCTGACCGAATTAGGTCTACACTACCTTTTAAATAGGTGTCACAGATTGTGTTTTTTTTCTGTTTGAAATTGGTAGATTCTAAAGATGTGTTGAAATTATTGTGTTTTAGCAAGTAGCTGGTGTCCTTTTGCCTTTTCTTTTACACTTTTGGTTTAAGTAGGGTGTGAGAAGCCTGCTTGGGAATGTCCTAGCATGGCCAGAAAATTCCCTGCACAGTCTTTTCCCGGAGCGTTGGGGTTATGAAAGGTCTCTGTTGGATTCCTTTCATGTTTAATTTCTTAAATCTGTTGCCATTTATGGAATAAATTCTTCTTCTAAATGTACTGTGGCGTTTCTGACTATCTGGGAGGAGACTGAGCAGTGGAATGTGTTACTTTTACACATAAAGAAGAACGATCTGTCACACTACTACACTTTAAAGCACAGTTTATATGTAATTCTTATATGTAATTCATGTCACACAGTCTCATACGGAACCTACATCCGCTTTCTTTTATATACTGTATATGATAAGATACTGTCATCCCCCTTCCCTTTTGTGTGAGAGGATGAATGAGCATATGTATTTCTAGTTGCATGCTTGAGGGTAGCAGACAAGGCTGTCTGCTAGAGAACAGTAGGACCAACGTCGGAACAGGTAGCTACGCTTCCTAAAAGCAAAGAGGTTTCTATCCTTAGTATGGTCCTGTCCGTCCGTTGTCATGTTGGTATAGGAAGCTGCCCCTCTGGCCACTTCCGTGGGTCTTTGTGAGCCACCCCTCAGGAAGCACGCAGGGCGGTAGGCAGTTGCTGTGTGGCCGTGGCGAGCGTCTGAAGTGGTAAGATCTCCGGCTAAGCGCGTGTCTGTTAAGTCCGTAGGACAATGGATTTCTTAAGTTCAGCCTAACTGAAAATTTAATCACCTTGATTTCAGGTTTAGCTCTAAAGTATCTAATGCTATCTTAAAGTGCAGCGGAGTGTAATTCTCGTGTTAAATTCAGATTATTTTGCGGTAGTTGCTTTGTTACTACTTTGTGAGTAAAGTGGAACCACGTGTTGATCAGTAACTCTAAGTTCATCAATCTTAAATGCGAATGTTTGTGTGATTATAACGTCTCGTCTTGGCTATATTTTCAATATAGCAACTTTTCTTTATGTTCAGCTCACGTGGGGTGTACTTTGCGAGACCACTACCACGTGCTTATATAACTGTTTGACCCATCAGGTTAATAGTAAGACGTTAGTAACCAGTTCAAGGTTTTTCTTTTGTCAATTGCTTTTCGATCTAATGTATTTTAATTATCAAAATTATTGTGGAGTTGTACGCTTTGTGTAAACCAAGTTGACCACGTGAAGCATGTGGTGTAATCATCAAAGTAGCCCTCAGCTATTCTTTTTGCGAAGACTTCACAAAGAGTTAATATGAATTTAGTATACCAGTGTGTGGTAATTACATGACGGACAGGATTGTGGTATGAACGTAATTTCTTTGGGTAAAAACTGAATCTGTTGGTTGTGGTTAATTTCTTCTTGCTAATGTTTCAATGTTCTTCGTGTGTTATTTTATGAATGCAGTGTTGTATCCAGTCTCCCAATCTTGGGTCCATATTTTATGTGTTCCGTAAAATTACAATCTCACATTTTTTTTTTTAATCGTAAATAAGGCACCAGCTCAGTTATAAATCACGTATAATATGCTGAAATTTCAATGAACAATCTTAAAATAAATTTCCAAATATAAACTGATTTCTTTCCTTTTATTTAAATTCTCCTTTTTATATATATATATTACCGGTTTTGTCTGCTTGGTAAACCTAGACTAAATATCTGATGAAACAGTTGCCCAGTAATCCACGGTTAACGTCCCCAGACAAATCACAGCTTTTAACCCACTTTCATTGTGAATTAGCACCGATTTCAGCATAGCAAATTAAAGTTACAATATTACATTCCAGCATACCACATTAAAGTAACAATATTACAATAATTAAAAAAAAAAATTCTCTGCTCATGTCAGAAGTGTCATCTGCCTCAAACGTACTTTAAAAATCATGATATCATACCAAATACATCATTCAAAGCTCTCACAGTATCACAATGGGTCCGAAAAAATATGAACAGTTCACACAGTACAGACAAAATACAATTTCATAAGTGTGAAGTAATCCAGCTCTGTAATTGCGTAAACACGTGTCACTGACGTAGTAAAAAGATGTTTGTTTCTCTGTTAAATGATCAGATAGCTGTGTAATTTGTGTGTTAGAGGAATATGGTACCGATGTGTAAAGTTGTATAAGCAAATACCATATTAGCTGGGGCTCCTTGTGCTTGCCAAACACATGATACACAAAGTAAGCGTGTACCCCCCTGAGGATTAATGTAATTATACCCTCAGGTGTTACAGATTACAGCAATGGAATGAAATGTGTCACGGAAAACTTTCTTTGTAATTCAAAAATCTTTAAAAATAAATGTTTTAAGTACAAAATTAATCACTGAAATGCGCGTCCTGTAGCGCTAAATGTGCATCTTGTTGTAAGATAATCTCTGTGGAAGTGTCGTAGTTATCTTCCTCCGAAAGCTAAGTTCTGCAGAAGCAAATGTACTTACCTCATGATACACAAAAGTGAAATGCTTTCTGTATAGATATCTTACTTATTACGCTTATTGCCGTGATGAAGAAAGTACTGTGCAGTAACGTATTGTTGTGCTACGGAAAAGGCTGTCTCATTGTAGCTGTACCACAAAAGTTACTACTGAAACATGTTTTACTTTCCAGAAGAATTCAGAAATTGTGCAGATATAAAACAGATACTCCGCAAAAGCAACAATGTAAATTGTGTCACACATTAGTAACGTCGTGATATAATCGTGTAGCTGTCACATAAACTAACCACTGTGTCATCTGGTATCTCCCAGAAAGTACTTTAATTCAGAATGTATTTTCAAGTTTACCAAAATGTTGCATCAAAATCTCATTAGCAGTACTGGTAAATGTTCTAAGTATGTGAGCCTTATAGTCGTTACGTAATCGTGCAACTAACAAGCAAGAATGTACACACACAGTAACACTGTGTCCTCTGTTCACTATCACAATGCAGTGGTAATTACTGTCTAAATATGTACCCTAGGTTCTAGACTGGATAGTTAACTTCAAAACATAGTTGCATGATAACAGTTTCTAAGTCTGACAAAGCTTACTAGAAATGTGACGTGAAAAGTTTTATGGCAAAGACAAAGTTAAAAAGCAGATTATCTCTCAATAAATGGTTTTAGATGTGAAATGTGGTGTAAACCTTTACTCTTCCTAGTACGCAGAGTTTCAACTTCAACGCAATTATCATGTGGTATACGTCGGATTCTGTAAGTTCCACTGTAAACTAGAAAGAATTTGTGACTCAAGTGTTTCTTCTTATGTGACAACGAATGAGCTTTAATGAGAACTTTCTGACCAATATATAATTTCTTTGCATTTGCTTTACCGTGTAGTTTTCTCCTTTTGTCTGCTGCAAATTTTATATTTTTAAGAGCCAAATCAATTATGTCTTTGTGTCGAAGTTTACGTGTATTCGGGAAAGGTACAAGCTCTCTGATTCTGTTCGGTGGTTCTTCATTCTTCAGTACAAGAGTAGGTGGTAAAGCAGTGGAATCATGATACATTTCATTCAGCACATTTTGAAATAAGTGTAAATATCGGTCCCAATGCTGATGCTTTCTGTGACAATAAAGTCTGCAAAGCTTATTGATTTCTTTCATAATCCGTTCAGACGGGTTACAATGTGGTGAGTACAATGAAATAAAAACAGGTTTGATTTTATGGTTCCGAAGCATGCGTGACCAAACAGCAGATCTGAATTGCGGTCCGTTATCTGAAATGACTTTACTGACGTGTCCAACTTCACGTAAGAAATTTTAACAAAGGCGTTGGATACAGACCGTCCAGTGGCATTACGTAACGGTGTGAAAGAAACAAACTCTGAAGTAAGTTCAACAGCGACTAGAACGTACGAAAATCCATTCGATGTTCTGACAAGGGGTCCCAAGAGATCAACAGCAGCAAATTCTTTTAATTTAGAAGGAATGATAGGAAACAGCGGATCACGATGGGAAATAGTAGATGGTTTCGCCTTTTGACAAAGTTTACAGATAGACAAGACTCTTCGAATTCTCTTTTCCATATTGTTAAAATAACAAGTCGTTCGAAGAATATGATAACATTTTCGTGGACCAAAATGTGCGTAGCTGAAATGAATGTACCAAATGAGCTTATTAACAAAATCGTCTGGAATGCAAAGTACCCATAGCTTGTCATCAACAGTGCAGCGTTTGAACAGTATGTTGTTTCTAACCAGGTAATAATGCCGAATCTGAGTGTGTGTCTTTTCATGCCGTTTACTTTTGATGTCTTTCCAAATCGGATCTTTATCTTGTTCATGAGCAATGTCCTTTAAAGATGTGATGATGAAGTTTTCAAAGGCGACTTTCTGAATGTAAAGAATACTGAAATTTTTCTCAAGGTTGCCTTCTGTGTTACTTTTCTCAAGCCCGGCCGGTGCGCGTGACAGTGCGTCCGCAACAATGTTCTCCTTGCCGGGAATGTAGACTATTGTGAAGCGGAATTCTTACAGAAACAATGCCCAACGTTTTAACCTGTCATGATTTAATTTTGAAGACATAAGAAATTGTAATGCACGATGATCACTGTATACTTTTACGTGCTTACCAGAAAGAAAGAAACGGAATTTGTTAAATGCCCAAACGATAGCTAAAGCTTCTAATTCAGTAACTGAATAATTTTTTTCAGATTTTGTTAGCACTCGGCTGGCAAAAGCAATGGTTTTCTGAACAGTAATGTCATCTTCTATGGCTTCTTGAAATAAATGGGCACCAAGACCAACTTTGGAAGAATCCGTGCTAAGGCAGGAATCTTGTGACAGATCTGGATGAGCTAGTATTGGCGCGTGAAGTAACGCTTCTTTCAAAGAATTGAATTCCAACTGTGCTTGTTCGTCCCAGTTCCAAATAGTATTTTTTCCAGTGAGAGAACAAAGTTTTGGTGTAACAAGAATTTGCATATTCAGAAAACGACGGTAAAAATTTACGAGACCTAGAAAACAGCGGGCTTGTTTTTTTGTGGATGGGACAGGAATGGCTCAGATTGCTTCTAACTTTTCAGGATCTGGCTGAATGCCTTCAGAAGAAATAATATGTCCTAAAAACTTCACCTTTGTCCTACCGAAATCAGACTTTTCCAAGTTAACTGTAATTCCAGATTCTGCAAAAATACGTAACACGCTGTTGAGGATGCGATTATGTTGTTCCCATGAAGCTTCTGCTATTAGAATATCGTCCACATATAAGGTGATGTGACGTTTTAAGAACTCAGGTAATATGGAATTTAGCCCGCGAATGAATGCTGCTGAAGAAATGTTCAAACCAAAAGGAAGTTTCCGAAACTGATAACAAACGCCGAAACAAAGGAAAGCTGTGTATTTTCTACATTCTGGATGAAGTTCGATCTGATAGAAGCTGGATCTGAGATCAATGGAAGACAACACTTTTACACCATTAAAATTTTGAAGAAGTTCTTCCAACGTTTGCGGCCTGTCTGTTTCAGGAATAATAATAGTATTGATTTGTCTCGAATCTAAGACAAGCCTGATCGATCCATTTTTCTTCTCAACAACATGTAATGGATTGTTGTATGAGCTTACTGCAGGCTCAATAATGCCCTCATCAAGCATAGATTGTATTTCTGTTCTAACACGGTCCCTATAATGTGCTGGAATTACGTATGGTCTAACACAAAATTTAGTATGCTCACGAACACGAAATTGGTATTGAAATCCCTTGATTGTTCCTGTTTTGTGAGTAAAAACTGTGGAATGTGCTTGTAAAATCTCAAAAAGGTCCTGCCTATCAGTGTCATTACAATTCTCAATTGTTTGAATTTTATTCTGAATTAACTCATTAATTTCAAATATGCCGTCGATATCATCCCTGTCAGTACTTGCAGAGTGATTGTTAGTGTCTAGTCCCGTAGAAAATTCCGAACTGTTGTTTAACAGAACGTAAAACCGATTAATTTCCTCATCATGGTTTGAGAGCCAGTCTTCAAATTTCAAAGCTATTGACTTACCTTCTTTCTCTAAACTTATTTCAGCATCGTGAAAGCTTAAGATTGCTTTGTATTCATTCAAAAAGTCTACTCCCAGTATAATTTCCGTCGACAATAATGGAACAATAAGAAAGTTCATAGAGAAGCTGTGGCTTTGGCAAAAGAATTCTAAATTGGTTTGTTGGCGTACATCTACACTTTTTCCAAAGATTGCACCTTGTAATTTAATCTTACGTAACGGAAGTGTGGGGCTATCGTTCGATTTGTTGCATTTGCTAAAAGCTGTTTCACTAATTACTGAAATGGGACTGCCAGAATCAAGTACTGCCGTAAATTTTACGTCATTTACAGTAATGTGAATCACAGGATATGCAATGTTGTTATATTTTACATCATGTTCCTGGAGTAAGATGTCCCTAATGTCTTCCATTTTTACGTAATTACTAGCTACGGCAGCTGTGTCGTCAGTTTCATAAGTACGTCTTGTGGCTGCCAGCGGTGTGAGTCATTGCCTATTGTCTCTTTGTTGGCGCGCGTCGTTATTGGGATTTGGAGACCTAACTTCTACAAATTCACCGTGACGAGAATCCCGCCAGTTCTGATGCAGTTCAGGTCTGTCGTTACGATCATATCGTCTGTCGTCATGTCGGTAGATTCCATAGTTTCTTTCTTGTCGGTCACGTGGTGGAGAATTTCTCCCTGAGTCATAACTGTGTGCTGGACCGTTGCATCTAAAGTTATTCTGTCTCCCTTGATAATAATTATTTTGGTTCCCAAATTGTCTGTTTCTCTGATTGTCTCTGTGATAGTCATTACCACGGAGAGGTTATCTTTCCCTGTAATTATTACTAATCTGCCAACGGTTGTCATACAGGTGGTGTCTGTTTTGGTCACGATTTGTGTTGTGAGAATAGCCTTGTCATGTCCAGTTATTTCTTTCATCGCGGAATTGCGACGGATGTGACCTGTAGTTGTTGTGTTCCTGTTTTCGTGTTACGCGAATGTCAGTGTCAATTTCTAGTTCTTGTAACAGTCCCTGAAAAGCTTCAATGTCGTCTTTGCAACGTCCTGCTAAAATAATATGTCGTAAATGTTCAGGCAGTTTGATTAAGCAAATGCGGATGAGTTCTGAGGGGCTGTATGTGTTTGACAGGTACTGACTCTTGTGCAACATGTCATCAAAATATTTCACAAGACTGGAAAATTCAGATTGTTCGAAATGTTTCATCATTATGATGCCATGTTTTACTCGGTCTTGTGTGGCTTGAGACCAATATGCTGAAGGGAAGGCATGGTAAAATTCTCCTTCACTGTAGCAATCGTGAATGACCGATCGCATTCTTACAGCTGGTTCATTCTCTAAGTAGCCACACATAAATTCTAACCTGTGCTCCAATGACCAGTTAGGGGGGAAACAATGAGAGAATTGATGGAGCCACGCTTGTGGATGAATGTCGTTGGCAGAATTCTTAAACGTTTTGAATTTACGTGTAGTAATGAACAGCTTATAGTCAAAATCATCGTGACGGCGAGTAGCATGTCGGTCATTGTTACGTCGTGTCGGCGGTTCGATCTCAAAATTCGGTGGACATTGCCAATTTCTTTCATAACTTCCGAAATGCCCTGTGTTATTATTTTGTGGCTGTTCCGTATTTCTATGTCCCTCTTCCCGTATTGGAGCGCGAGTGTCCTCTGAAATACGTAATTCTTGTATTACCTGTGTCAGCTGATCTTGTACTTCCCGGATTTCTCTTTGGTGTTGCGTATTAATTTGATTCAGATTTTGTTTCAGTTTCCTAATTTGTTCGCACTCTTCTGTGTCATTAAAGACTACCGGTTTTGCGTCATTCAGCTTATCATCTACCTTCGTAGATAAGTTAGTGACCTGATCCGAAAGTTCGGCTACTTTCTCCGATAGTGTACTTATTTCCTCAGTGTGTTTTTCTGAACCAAGTTTCAGAGTGTCCATTTGTGTTGAAATCGTATCTACTGTGTCCTTTAAGTTTTCTTGAGTTTTTGCAAGTTGCGTAACCGAATCGGCAGATGCAACTGAGTCAATTTTAGCTTGCAAGGTGTCGTGATTTTCATGAACAATAGTTTGGAGTTCTTTTATGGCTGCTTCGTGATTCTGTAATGCATTTTCATGCCGCGAAAAAATAGGTTGAAAATGCTCACAAATTTGTGTTTTTACATCATTACAGACTTTTTGACATTTCGATTCAATGTTATGTAACTCAGTAGTTAAATCTTCACGTGATTGTTCAAGCTTATGTTCCACTGAGTCTAACTTTTGAAGCTTTTGTTCCATTGTGTCTAACTTTTGAAGATCTTGTTCCATTGTGTCTAACTGTTGCTGTGTTTGTCTCTGATTTTGTTCCATCGTGTCTAACTTTTGAAGCTTTTGCTGTGTTTGTCCCATTTGTTGTATTAATTGTAATAAAAATGCATTGGTGTCTGAAACATGTTCCTCAGTGCTTTTCGGCAGTGAATTTGCACCGACAACATTCACATTTTGACAAGCGGAAAATGTGTCTTGACTCATTTGAAAAAACGGTGAGAACCCAAAACCTGAGTCTACAGTATTTGCAATATTGTGTTCTGTCATTCCTGATTCCTGAGGCGAGCTGTTGCCGACCGATCGATCGATAATGCTTCCCTGTTCACTACCTGTTTCACTGTCTACACCATTATTTGACGACCGCTCCATTTCCCTATGCAAAGTTACCAAATTACTACTTTGAACATTAGTAAATTCATTACTCGGCGGCACTGATAAGCTACGCTCGTCGTCACTATTATTTCTCAGTTTACTTTGGAGCCTAGTGTTACGTTTTTCACACGCCATTATTGTCACAATATTTCACACGATAACACAGAAAAGCACAATTTGAAGAGTAAAATAAGATAACACATTAACATAGAAATGGAAATAATGTCTACTTAAATACTTGGTGCAAATCTACATGCATGTCACAACTGTTTTACTGTAAAACAATGAAAGACTGCAACTACAAAGGAGATTCTCTCTACAACTATGCGCTAGCAATAAACAAAAGCTACACTAATTGCACAAACTACAAGAAAAAAATTCAGAAGATTCCAGTTAGGTATCCTCGGCTAAGGGTCGACATATGAAACGTCCCCTTAGAACAATTTATACACGACTGTGCTTAAACTGACACACAATATTTTTAGCCAAACGCAATCTGACTTTCAAAAATCCCTACAAAAGAATGGCCCTGACTAACATTAACCTATACCTTTCACAAATCACTTACCTCACAAAAATCTTCATTACTCGAACTACTGCAATACAGCGAGCGCCACTACTGCCAGCTAAATAAAGGATTCAAACTACTGAAGGCACTAACTACTGATAGGGATAGTTAGCAAATGAAAGATTTTAATAGAGAACAAACAATGTATTTACCTTAATAGTCATAATATATATATCAGTTCATGACAAATTACAAAACTCCGCCATCTCTCTCCCCACATCCACTACTGCTGGCGGCTCACCTCGAACTGCGCAACGCTACGCGCTGTTCACATGCAGCTGCCGCTGCCCAACACTACAATGGCAGACAACAATGCAAACTAGCCACAGACTGCACACAGTGCAGCCAGTGATTTTCATAGAGAGCGCTACATAACGTTGCCAATAAGAAAACATAAAACAGCCTACTTACATAAAGAAAACATGAAGAGCCTACTTACAAAGTGTTTCCTTCAGTTTAGAAATCGAGTTGAACTCACGAGGGCTTAAGTGGGAAGTGCAGTAGGTGACATAGCACTTACCAGCGCCATCAATCAGACAAATCATTAACACCTTGCACTGTACGTGCTTGAGCATCGTCCTGCAAAATGATCGTCAGGTCCTTCAGAAAGTGTCATCGCTCGTCTCTAAGCTGGTCGTAGGTTGTGTTCAAAAAATAATATAAGACTGTTGAGACTCCCATCAACGCTATACACCTTTCAGTGACATTTCAGACATTGGACTATGTGGAGCTGCGTATTGTGGGGCAGAATATTCAACTTATCAACTTTGTGGTGAGGGAAATATTGTACAGCTACATCTAAGACAGGATGGACGTAAGGCATAAAACAAACACACACATCCTACGGCACAGCAGTTTGCAGCAGAGTCAGAAGGTGATAACACGTGCAAACTACGAGTTCTTAAATCAGTATGCCTGAAACCCCGCAATGACGCCACTCAGTATAGCGGTCCCAAAAGACTATAGTAATCAGACTGTATACCAAGAATGCTTCACACATTAAACTTACACTTCAACCACATTTAATAAGAACGAGAATGTTAGGATTGTCATCCAGCACCAAGACACTTTCACCCTTCCATGCAAGAACTTCATATGTCTGCTTAGGGAAATTCAGGAAAAAGGATGTTTCTCCCACAGAGAGGTCGAAGGTTACATTTAATGCTTTAGCATTCCTATTTCAGGAGATATGATATTAACTTAACGGGGATAAAACTGACTGTACATGGAATGTAGGCACAACAAGAACCATTAAAAAATAGGTCTCTGCATCACTCTCGGATTTGAATGGCTTAGATAATGCAGGGTGGTTCATGTATGAGCCAGTGGATAGAAAAGTGGACGAATAAAGAGATTTAGTCCATGCACACCTCTAAAACTGCTTACGTCGCACCTTGAGGACATGCAGCAAACTATTATGAATGCTAAATAGAATCTTATTCTGCTATGGAGTCCGATGGATAACAACTCTTGCATTGAAGGAACCCAAGAGGAGAGTGAGATGATCGTCAATAAAATAATATGCAAAATGCCTCACATCACTGTTGTGGTCGAGGAGTGTTTGAAGATTTAAAAAGTTCTGCAGGCTGGTGCTTATCTGCCATCAAGTTTCCGTTCGCGGGAGCGCTCTGAATACCCAACGCAACTGGCGGCAACCAGACAGACATGGGCTAATACCTCTGCTCAGCTGGAGACGCCTAGATCCACACTAGCATTTCATGTCGATAGAACTGGGAATATTCAAATGATTCCACTACATTTGACGGCTGCATGTTAACTAACGCCAGAGTCACCTTGAATTCAGAATTCTAGACCTATGGCAATTTACTGCTACAGTGAGATAAAAATGTATCGATCCTAGAATTTAATATGTATGCATAGTTTCATGCTTCTTAGTATGAAGGTGCTGAAGAGGAAGGATGTGTATTCAGCCCATGGAAATTGAGGGAGCTGGCACCAATCATCATAACAGACTGTTCAAAATGGAACATGGCCTTTAAATCAGTACTAATAGATGCATGAAAAGAATTAGAATCGTCAGCAAATTTCCCACAACACAATGCCACATAAGCTCTAGTTCTACATAACCGTGTGGTTAACTACTGCCTTCTCACTAATGTTGTGCAGCGATCTGTATTGACGAACAGGTGTTGTGCCATACCTGGAGCATTTCACAATGGCTTCTCAAGGCATGAACATCACTTAAGACATTCAAGCTTTCTATGATGCTTTCTTCTTTATGTGGTGTTAGTTTAAGATCTGAGTGACAAAAATACGTCGTTTGCCTTCCTGTTAACTGCACACATTTACATAAGTTAATAAAGTTGGTACTGATAGAGCATACGTTATTTCACCAACTAGTTAATAAAAGCAACAGTTCTGCAATAAGTCACTTCCTGTTTAAAATCTAATCTGGTTCTTATATTTCACATAAAATAACTAGGATGGGCTTGTTCCATAATTATTTAGAAATGTTTATGGGAGCAGTTAGAGAGATTATTCGCATGCAGTTGCTGTGGGTCAACTCTCAAGAATAATGCTTGGTTCAGCTCTGAATTTCGTTGTGAATTAATATTTAGAAAAAAATTCCTTTTTTAAAACTATCTTTGTCGTTTCCTTCAGTCCTTCAGCTTCTGATTTTGTACAGCTAATTCCATTTTGAAATTATCTACTTTCTTGGGCGGAGATAATATGTTCAAAGATTAAATTTTCCAATTGCTCAGAACATGAAAATAGTATGAAATATTTTTCTGCAATATATTTTCACGAAGATCATTTCACAAGACATAAAAGGCTCACACGAGGATGTACATTTGATAAGGAGCAGTACTAACAATCATGCCAGTAACAGTAGTGAAAACAGTAATGGTAACAAAGGTAATAACTTAGCAGTACGCTAACATAGTGTTATACTGTCCTTCAAAGAGTCTTATATTCCATATTCGGTTGCCTTGAACTTATAATTTTTGTAACGGCCCTATTCTTATTACTAAAATATAACTAAAGTCGATCAAAAATAAAAAAAAAGATATAAAGAAAAGTTTGTAAAACTACACAGTAACTTCCAGTCACAAAAAGTATGGTTACAAACACCCTAGAACTGTGGTTAGTATGAGTACACACCTGCTTCAGTAATCATAGTTTAGAAGGAAACCACACTTTTCCTACTTGGAATGTACTAGTGGTAGCTCTCAATGGTCAGTCTGCAGCCTTAACTATTATTTTATAAATCCCAATTTCAATTAAACTTAACATATGAAAGTAACTAAAGTATCATATAATTAATACTTAAAAAACATGAACAGGATATTTATCAAGCGAACTTAAGTATTTCAACACATAAAGCGTACATAAATCGAAAATCAAATTGTAGTTAAAATTTTCCCATTATCGTAGTAAGAAAATCTGAAATATATTCAACTTAAACATTTCGCAGCTTATGTACCAATGGGACTAATATTGCGCACATATTTAAATAAATTCAAGATTTAAATTAAAAGGAACCCATCAGGCTACCCTATGTAAAAACCTCCACATATAACTAAGGGCGAAGCCTAACAAGGCTTCTCCACTTATATAAGTCCATTATATACACATTTCAATACATTTTATATGGTTTAAAATCGAACTCAACGTTTACAATTAGTAGTGACATTTGTTTGGGATCCTGCTTCTCGTTGTCTGCGGTGTCAGTGGGTTACAGATATTATGCCCCGCTAGACCTAAGGTTGACCGCCGAAGCTGAGGTACAAAGGGACCATTCCTCATAGATCTGCAACCTCCAGCTCATGACCCCCAGACCGCCAGCTGCTTGGTGGTAGGCGTGTATGAACTGGTTGCTATGAACATGAAACAGTTTCACATGGCTATTAGTAGCTACACCATACTTCATCTTTACATATGAGTTATTAGACTGTCATACTTTGAAAAGTCATAATTTTACTATTAATCTGCATCTTGCGTCCTGAAAAGTCATATGCAAGAAATGTTCACTTGGCCTACAGTCACAGGCATTACATAAAATGTGATTGTAATAGTTTAAGATCTCTGTCAAACACATTGCTAATCAAATTTGTTAAGCAGCTAGCAATAATTATTCTGAAAAAATAGCTCCACAATGCTGCAGTCTTACCTCAAACTTCTTCTCATCAAAAAATAAAAACCTTATTCTGAATTAAAGGAGTCATGATGTATCTCAGATCCATGCATTGTGATAGCAGCATGTTTACGCGAAGCTTACACTGGCTGACAAATTCAGGAAAATGAAGGCGTCTGACATGTTTGTTTGTAACTTTACTATACTTATCTGGCTTGTTCTCCTTTAGATTATAAACATGAACTGATATCTCGGTATTCTGTGTCTCATATTTATTAATGTCCTCATATCGAGACGTGCGCTGCGGATCTTTCTTATACTATTTCTCACAAGTCGGAATTTATCATGCAAAAATAGTTGTCTTGATTTATTTTTGACATTAATATGTGCCTTTTTATCAGCTAATTAGGAAGCTCAATATAGCAGAACCTCGCATTTATCGGATCAGAAATATGGATGTCAGGGTGTAGATCTCAGCCTCTGAAGCCTCTAACTTGTAGCTTGGGAAACTTGGCCTGTACAGCAATCAAGGTTGCATCATGAAACCCCTTAGGCAGTTATGTAGCATATGATACCACATCATTTCTCCCTCATATGTACACAATCCTTTTTATGAGGATGTGTGAGTTCGCAATACAGGACAGTGGTGCTCTTAAGCGTGGGATACTACAGATCATTAATCATTTTGAGGAACTTTGTTTCCAGAACAGGAAGACACGCATCTGGAAAATGATTGGGTCTCCAGGCCATCCTGTTGTGTCCTGTATGTGAGAAAACGAGATACGGTCCTCAGATGCATCCTCAGTTGCTCAGATTAGATGTAGCATCACATTATTAACCTGGTGTCTGTGTATAATAGGAGAGGAGAGGGAAGTCAAAGTGACACTACTACTACTCCAGCAACTAGCAGCCGAGGACTGCGACCATCCCGTTGTTGAAGTTCGCTGTGGGGAGAAAACATAAGGTATGTGGCGTGGTGCCACTTCCCTAAAAGATCGCTAGATGCTATGTCGGTCCAGGAGGAGCAGCCTGGCTGTGGAGACGGTCACTGTGTGGTGGTATGAGGCGTATCAGCAACTCCTAACCTTGACTCGGTTGGCAACAGTGTTCTAATGACCAGATGGAATGTAGCTGGAGGGGTGGATGCATGCAGGCCATTTTCCACCTGTGATGGTATGAGGCATATCAGCAACTCCTAACCTTGACTCGGTTGGCAACAGTGCTCTAATGACCAGATGGAATGTAGCTGGAGGGGTGGATGCATGCAGGCCATTTTCCACCTGTGGTGGTATGAGGCATATCAGCAACTCCTAACCTTGACTCGGTTGGCAACAGTGCTCTAATGACCAGATGGAATGTAGCTGGAGGGGTGGATGCATGCAGGCCATTTTCCACCTGTGGTGGTATGAGGCGTATCAGCAACTCCTAACCTTGACTCGGTTGGCAACAGTGTTCTAATGACCAGATGGAATGTAGCTGGAGGGGTGGAGGCATGCAGGCCATTTTCCACCTGTGGTGGTATGAGGCTTATCAGCAACTCCTAACCTTGACTCGGTTGGCAACAGTGTTCTAATGACCAGATGGAATGTAGCTGGAGGGGTGGATGCATGCAGGCCATTTTCCACCTGTGGTGGTATGAGGCGTATCGGCAACTCCTAACCTTGACTCGGTTGGCAACAGTGTTCTAATGACCAGATGGAATGTAGCTGGAGGGGTGGATGCATGCAGGCCATTTTCCATCTGTGATTGCTGGAGTGATGGCGCAGGTGGGGGTAGCAGCGCTGGGGTAACCCCAAAGCCGGTTTTCTACAATGATGGCGTCCTAATTGTCTGGTGAAGCGTAGCCAGATGGGTGAAAGTCCATAGCCTCCAAGCAGTGTCGCCACAGTGGTGGAGGTGGTGGCAGCACTGGCAGCGACAGGGATAGTAGCATCTGAGGTGACGGTGGCTTGTGCAAGTATGAGTCACGTCGTGGTGGGCGAGGCGTACCGCACAGAACCGTGTTTTGGCGATGCTATCTTCACTTGCCCCGGCACCCACGCCACAGCATTCTGCAGGGATGGTGGTGTGGATCGCACGCCCAGTAGTGTTAGCTCGTCTACTGCAGAGAATAAATAACGAAAAACAAGAACACATGTTATAAACTTGTATGCTGCTGCTGCAAAGAAAGAGATATAACTTATTAATGTGCGCTAGAAAAAATGAAGAAAGGTACATGAATTACCTGGAGCAGCGGCGATGTCAACCTGCCTCCAAAATGATACCACATCCACGAGGTCATCAGGGACCACCTCCATCCAGGCAGGCATCAGTGACCGGACTTCATACAACTCCTGCTCCAGTCCTTCCACCCATTGTGGCATCTGCTCGTCGACCACTGTAGCAACTGGGACAGAGAAAAGCGTCACGAATGCACGGTGGGGGCGAGTGAATTCCTCTGCCTGACTGCAGTCGTTTTACTTATCTCAGAAAGTGAAAACATTTCGACAATTTCAGGACCCCTGGAGACACAAAAGCGCCAAGAATTTTCACAGATAGGCTTGTGAAACTTAAGAAATGAGAAAGAAGTCAGCCTGCATAAGGGGGGTAGGACGTCAAACGGGCCGACTTGGAGCAGGAGAGGCACCTCAGGACATTTTAATTTCCACTGTCTATACTTTTACAAATAAATTCATACAACTTTGAAAGCATGATCAGGAAGGATTCAGGATTCATACTCGTAGCAGTGGAAGCTCAAAAACGTAACAAAATATTTTTTTTTACATGTGAAATTTCATCATTTTTTCACTTACTACTGGCTGCATTTGTTGTTATAGGTACACTTTAGTAAAAGAGATTCTTCGATGAATTTTGCACAGCATACAAACTATAGTTACATGTGTATGAAACTCTAGAGTTTATTTAATTTATGAAAAAATTAATGAACTGTCATGTTTTAAACTTCATGTTTAGAAAAAAACTAAAATTTTATAGCTAATTATCTCAATTTTTACCACAGTATTTAATAGATTTGGAAAATTCTAGAGTTTCGTACACCTGTAAGTACTGCTTGTATGCTGTGCAAAATTAATCGAAGAATCTCTCTTACTTAGGAAGAAAATTGTACCTACAGAAAAAAATGCAGCCAGTAGTAACCGAAAAAATGATGAAATTTCACATGTAAAAAAAAGGTGTTTTGCTACGTTTTTGAACTTCCACTACTATGAATGTGAGTCCTCAATCTTTCCTGGTTATGCTGACAAAGTTTTATAATTTATTTGTAAAAGTATAGACAGTAGAAATTAAAACGTCCTGTGGTGCCTCTCCTGCTCCAAGTCAGCCTATTTAACGTCCTACCCCCCTTAAGGAAAATAAAAAGAAATATGTGTTGTGGACAGGAAGGACTTTCCTTATAAATGACGAGAGCCAGCAGGTCGTTACACGAAACGTAAAATTGAGTCTGTTCCGTTATCATAGAGAAGTGTTGTGTGACTGCTTTCTGCACAGCTTAGGTACGTAGACGGAAATTGAATCAATGAGCAACCAATGCTGGGAACAGCACTGATGGTGAAATCGAGAGAAAGACGCCAATTCCCGAGTCACATACAAGGCTACACAAGATAGAAAATTTATACTCTGCATGGTTTTCTTAAATTTTTATATGAAAATTTTGTTTATATGTGAACTCATAAATATGCACCGAATGCAAATACAGTTAACAGTTTATGAGAATTAAGTACTCGATTCATCAAAATTATTTTTGCAATGTATTCAATAATTTTGTGTCCAAACAGTACTTGAAGTAAAGATTTCCTTTCCTTGTAGCAAACTGTTCCATTTCCATCATTGTACCACAGGATAAATCAATAACTTGAATACAGGCGGCAACACGTGTGTCTTAGATTAGATTAGATTAATACTAGTTCCATGGATCATGAATACGATATTTCGTAATGATGTGGAACGAGTCAAATTTTCCAATACATGACATAATTAAGTTAATTTAACAACATACTTAAGTTAATATAACAACTTTTTCATTTTTATTTTTTTATTTTTTATTTTTTTTATTTATATCTAAAAATTCCTCTATGGAGTAGAAGGAGTTGTCATTCAGAAATTCTTTTCATTTCTTCTTAAATACTTGTTGGTTATCTGTCAGACTTTTGATACTATTTGGTAAGTGACCAAAGACTTTAGTGCCAGTATAATTCACCCCTTTCTGTGCCAAAGTTAGATTTAATCTTGAATAGTGAAGATCATCCTTTCTCCTAGCATTGTAGTTATGCCCACTGCTATTACTTTTGAATTGGGTTTGGTTGTTAATAATAAATTTCTTAAGAGAGTATATATACTGAGAAGCTACTGTGAATATCCCTAGATCCTTAAATAAATGTCTGCAGGATGATCTTGGGTGGACTCCAGCTATTATTCTGATTACACGCTTTTGTGCAATAAATACTTTATTCCTCAGTGATGAATTACCCCAAAATATGATGCCATATGAAAGCAATGAGTGAAAATAGGCGTAGTAAGCTAATTTACTAAGATGTTTATCACCAAAATTTGCAATGACCCTTATTGCATAAGTAGCTGAACTCAAACGTTTCAGCAGATCATCAATGTGTTTCTTCCAATTTAATCTCTTATCAATGGACACACCTAAAAATTTGGAATATTCTACCTTAGCTATATGCTTCTGATTAAGGTCTATATTTATTAATGGTGTCATACCATTCACTGTACAGAACTGTATGTACTGGGTGTTATCAAAATTCAGTGAGAGTCCATTTACAAGGAACCACTTAGTAATTTTCTGAAAGACAGTATTTACAATTTCATTGGTTAATTCTTGTTTGTCAGATGTGATTACTGTACTTGTATCATCAGCAAAGAGAACTAACTTTGCCTCTTCATGAATATAGAATGGCAAGTCATTAATATGTATTAAGAACAACAAACGACCCAAGACTGACCCTTGTGGAACCCCATTCTTGATAGTTCCCCAGTTTGAGGAATGTACTGATCTTTGCATATTATGAGAGCTACTTATTTCAACTTTCTGCACTCTTCCAGGTAGGTACAAATTAAACCATTTGTGCACTGTCCCACTCATGCCACAATACTTGAGCTTGTCTAGCAGAATTTCATGATTTACACAATCAAAAGCCTTTGAGAGATCACAAAAAATCCCAATGGGTGGTGTTCGGTTATTCAGATCATTCAAAATTTGATTGGTGAAAGCATATATGGCATTTTCTGTTGAAAAACCTTTCTGGAAACCAAACTGACATTTTGTTAGTACTTCATTGTTACAGATAATTGAAGCTAGTCTTGAATACATTACTTTCTCAAAAATTTTGGATAAAGCTGTTAGAAGGGAGATTGGACGGTAATTGTTGACATCAGATGTATCCCCCTTTTTATGCAGAGGTATAACAATAGCATATTTCAGTCTATCAGGGTAAATGCCCTGTTCCAGAGAGCTATTACACAGGTGGCTGAGAATCTTACTTATCTGTTGAGAACAAGCTTTTAGTATTTTGCTGGAAATGCCATCAATTCCATGTGAGTTTTTGCTTTTAAGCAAGTTTATTATTTTCCTAATTTCAGAGGGAGAAGTGGGTGAGATTTCAATTGTACCAAATTGCATAGGTATGGCCTCTTCCATTAACAGCCTAGCATCTTCTAATGAACACCTGGATCATACTATATCCACAACATTTAGAAAATGATTATTAAAAATATTTTCAACTTCTGACTTTTTGTTCGTAAAGTTTTCATTCAATTTGATGGTAATACTGTCTTCCTGTGCTCTTGGTTGACCTGTTTCTCTTTTAATAATATTCCAAATTGTTTTAATTTTATTATCAGAGTTGCTGATTTCACACATGATACACATACTTCTGGATTTTTTGATAACTTTTCTTAAAATAACACAGTAGTTTTTATAATGTTTGATAGTTTCTGGGTCACTGCTCTTTCTTGCTGTCAGATACATTTCCCTTTTCCGGTTACAAGACATTTTTATACCCTTAGTCAGTCATGGTTTGTTACAAGGTTTCTTATGAGTATATTTAACTATTTTCTTGGGGAAGCAGTTTTCAAATGCATTTACAAAAATGTCATGAAATAAATTATATTTTAAATTGCCATCAGGTTCACGGTACACCTCATCCCAGTCTAACTGCTGTAGGCTTTCCCTGAAATTTGCAATTGTTAAATCATTGACTGAACGTACTACTTTGGAGGACTGTTTAGTATTGCTGAATGGAGCTATGTCATATATTGTAACTATCTGTGCACCATGATCAGAAAGACCATTCTCAACAGTCTGAGCATTTATCTGGTTAAACTTATATTGGTCTATAAAGAAGTTATCTATCAGTGAGCTGCTATCCTTTACCACCCGAGTAGGAAAATCAATAATGGGTGTCAAATTGAAAGAACCGAGTAATACTTCAAGGTCATTTTTCCTATTACCCTCTTTCAGAGAATCTACATTGAAGTCCCCACAAATAATAATTTGCTTCCCCCTGTCTGACAGATAGAACAACAAGGAGTCCAAATTTTTCAGAAATAGATGAAAATTTCCTGATGGGGACCTATATACAGTTACAATTATAAATGTGCCTTTATTTAATTTAAGCTCACAGGCACATGCTTCTATATGTTTCTCTACACAAAATTTTTTTGTTTCTATACTTTTTGCACAATGATAACTTTTGACATATATGGCAACTCCTCCTTTCTCCATATTTTCTCTCATTACATGTGCAGAGAGCTTATATCCTCTTACATTTACCTTATCCATATCAGTAACAATGTGATGCTCAGACAGGCATAGCATATCTATTTCATCCTCAGCTTCTAAATCTTCTAAACAAACCAGAAGCTCATCTATTTTATTTTTTAAACTCCCAATATTTTGATGAAATATACTTTCATTATTTTTAACTATACTTGTATGAGAACCTTTCCTTATTCTAACATTTGCAGTACTCTCCTGTCTGAGTTTCTCATTGTCTTCATTCTTCATTATGAAGTAGTCTTATAGAATCTTATATATTCCTCGCATCAATGCACTTGTCCACAATGGGCTGGTTAGTTTTCAAATCTTGAAAATATTCTCATATTCTTATTGATAGTTATTATAGTCTTGCGTATAAATATAGCACGTTGATATTTGTAATGGCAGAGATAGCATCTGTTAAATTTCAAGCAATAACTTGCTGTTGTTCACAAAACAGCCGTCTTCTGGACAGATGCGAAACAGAAATTTTCGTTCCGTTCTTCTTGTATTTTTCTTAACGTTTTCCGTAACTAAAAGTGTCATGTTAGTGCGGCAAGTGTTATCTCTCTTCAGGTAGATAAAAGTAATATTCTGATGATTTAAAATGTATTCTTGTAGAAATTAAATTCGTTCCTTGCCAAAAAAGGTAAAAAATAAGAAATGATAATGATATTAACATAGGATAGTTCTGTAAGTTTTGCTGGTTTTTTCATGTTCTTACTTTGTACTAAGTAGTGACTTATGAGGCGTGGTCAAGAAGCAGCGATGAGTCACTGGGCGGCATTGCAAATTCAGTCCGCCAATGGCAACGGTGTGGGGAGGAAAGTTTCGAGAAGTCGTTAAGCTTGGATATGTAGGAGAAGTGAAGACGAGAGTTGGTGAGGCAGTGCGGAAGCAAGATGATATGGGTACTCTTCTATCCATCGCCGACATCCGCCTTCTGGCATAGTGATAACGCCGCTTCGGCTACAGTCACACACTGCCACCTGTTTATGCGGACGTCCCTCCAGACCACCACCGCACAAATTGCTCTGAGCACTATGGGACTTAACATCGGTGGTCATCAGTCCCATAGAACGTAGAACTACTTAAACCTAACTAACCTAAGGACATCACACACAGGCCCGAGGCAGGATTCGAACCTGCGACCGTGGCGGTCAGGCGGTTCCAGACTGAAGCGCCTAGAACCGCACGGCCACAACGGCCGGCACCACAGCACAGCCGCAAGCCCTCTCGTGGAGCGACCGACACGCGCCACACGGCTCCGAGCTGACAAGACGTCCCACCAACAGACAGGCGTCTATGAAGGATGTTGGAATGACGCATTGGCTCCCTCCTTCCCCTTAGTAAATGAACCGTGTACATGGCCAGTCAAATCAGCCCTCAGGTTTGTAATTATCGTTTTGTTTTCGGTGCAAGGGGTACTGAAATAAATGCAGTCTTTCGTGTTTTATTCATACACTCCTGGAAATTGAAATAAGAACACCGTGAATTCATTGTCCCAGGAAGGGGAAACTTTATTGACACATTCCTGGGGTCAGATACATCACATGATCACACTGACAGAACCACAGGCACATAGACACAGGCAACAGAGCATGCACAATGTCGGCACTAGTACAGTGTATATCCACCTTTCGCAGCAATGCAGGCTGCTATTCTCCCATGGAGACGATCGTAGAGATGCTGGATGTAGTCCTGTGGAACGGCTTGTCATGCCATTTCCACCTGGCGCCTCAGTTGGACCAGCGTTCGTGCTGGACGTGCAGACCGCGTGAGACGACGCTTCATCCAGTCCCAAACATGCTCAATGGGGGACAGATCCGGAGATCTTGCTGGCCAGGGTAGTTGACTTACACCTTCTAGAGCACGTTGGGTGGCACGGGATACATGCGGACGTGCATTGTCCTGTTGGAACAGCAAGTACCCTTGCCGGTCTAGGAATGGTAGAACGATGGGTTCGATGACGGTTTGGATGTACCGTGCACTATTCAGTGTCCCCTCGACGATCACCAGTGGTGTACGGCCAGTGTAGGAGATCGCTCCCCACACCATGATGTCGGGTGTTGGCCCTGTGTGCCTCGGTCGTATGCAGTCCTGATTGTGGCGCTCACCTGCACGGCGCCAAACACGCATACGACCATCATTGGAACCAAGGCAGAAGCGACTCTCATCGCTGAAGACGACACGTCTCCATTCGTCCCTCCATTCACGCCTTTCGCGGCACCACTGGAGGCGGGCTGCACGATGTTGGGGCGTGAGCGGAAGACGGCCTAACTGTGTGCGGGACCGTAGCCCAGCTTCATGGAGACAGTTGCGAATGGTCCTCGCCGATACCCCAGGAGCAACAGTGTCCCTAATTTGCTGGGAAGTGGCGGTGCGGTCCCCTACGGCACTGCGTAGGATCCTACGGTACTGTGGAGACCTCACGCCCCACGTGTTGAGCAATTCGGCGGTACGTCCACCCGGCCTCCCGCATGCCCACTATACGCCCTCGCTCAAAGTCCGTCAACTGCACATACGGTTCACGTCCACGCTGTCGCGGCATGCTACCAGTGTTAAAGACTGCGATGGAGCTCCGTATGCCACGGCAAACTGGCTGACACTGACGGCGGCGGTGCACAAATGCTGCGCAGCTAGCGCCATTCGACGGCCAACACCGCGGTTCCTGGTGTGTCCGCTGTGCCGTGCGTGTGATCATTGCTTGTACAGCCCTCTCGCAGTGTCCGGAGCAAGTTTGGTGGTTCTGACACAGCGGTGTCAATGTGTTCTTTTTTCCATTTCCAGGAGTGTATAAACCGAGACCGGCCACGTCGAGCATAGCTTCACGCGTGCGTCGTGTGGGCGGCGAGCAGGCCAATGCGCCGCCTGGCTTTAGCCGGTCCTTCTTGGCCGTATCCAGTGAAGCGCAACATTTAATTTGGCATTTCGGTGCAGCACTTTGCCGTCAGCATAACTCGCAGAGTTCGGCAGAATCGTGGCATCAGCGCTGTTTACCCATCGCTATTTGTTCGTGGCATGAACGTTCACAGGTCCACTGGCTGTTTCCGCAAATGGAGGCAGCCTAGCGATCTGTTGTCACAGTCCTTTAAAATTAGTGGAAATGACAGAAGAGAGGGATAGAATTCTCAGCATATTTCCTTTTCATCTTTTAGTGTTCAACCCTGAGGTTGGTTTGCAGCAGAGCAGTATTCGTCTCTTCTGTCTGATTTCCTCTTCATTTCCACGTTCATCTACATCTACATCCATACTGCGCAAGCCACCTAACGGTGTGTGGCGGAGGGTACCTTGAGTACCTCTGTCGGTTCTCCCTTCTATTCCAGTCTCGTATTGTTCGTGGAAAGAAGGATTGTCGGTATGCCTCTGTGTGGGCTCTAATCTCTCTGATTTTATCCTCATGTTCTCTTCGCGAGATATACGTAGGATGGAGCAATATACTGCTTGACTCCTCGGTGAAGGTATGTTCTCGAAACTTCAACGAAAGCCCCCACCGAGCTACTGAGCGTCTCTCCTGCAGAGTCTTCCACTGGAGTTTATCTATCATCTCCGTAACGCTTTCGCGATTACTAAATGATACTGTAACGAAGCGCGCTGCTCTCCGTTGCATCTTCTCTATCTCTTCTATCAACCCTATCGGGTACGGATCCCACACTGCTGAGCAGCATTCGAGCAGTGGGCGAACAAGCGTACTGTAACCTACTTCCTTTGTTTTCGGATTGCATTTCCTTAGGATTCTTCCAATCAATCTCAGTCTGGCATCTGCTTTACCGACGATCAACATTATATGATCATTCCATCACTCCTATGCGTACTCCCAGATAATTTATGGTATTAACTGCTTCCAGTTGCCGACCTGCTAGTTTGTAGCTAAATGATAAAGGATCTATCTTTCTGTGTATTCGCAGCACATTACACTTGTCTACATTGAGATTCAATTGCCATTCCTTGCACCATGCGTCAATTCGCTGCAGATCCTCCTGCATTTCAGTACAATTTTCCATTGTTACGACCTCTCGATACACCACAGCATCATCTGCAAAAAGCCTCAGTGTACTTCCGATGTCATCCACAAGGTCATTTATGGTATATTGTGAATAGCAACGGTCCTACGACACTCCCCTGCGTCACACCTGAAATCACTCTTACTTCGGAAGACTTCTCTCCATTGAGAATGACATACTGCGTTCTGTGTTACCCAACGTCATTCATGATCTGTTGCATGTATGATATCCTTGGTCGCCTCCACCGATTCTTTCCCTCAATAGCTTCTTCTGCTATTGTTCCAATGAAGTTGTGTCGTAGGATGTGCCCTACAAGTTTCTCTCTTCTTCTTAGGATGTGCCTCCACTGAAATATGGTTTCCTGTGCTCTTATAAGGACCTCTTCATTTGTTACTTCTATAGCACCACATCTCCAGGGCCTCTAGCCGTCTTCTCTCTTCTCTTCCAACTGTCCAAGTATCACATCCGTTCTCAGCATTAGCGACGGGAATTGCTTATAGTACCATGCAGAAGGAATTCAAACTTTTAGATGACAATGAAAGAGCAAAAAATTACAACTATCGACAGATGAGAATCATTGTTCTGCACATCAAGAAGCACTTTGCGATAAATTTTCAGGCATGGAGCACTTGAAGGCATTGGTGGTACGAATAGTAAAATTTATCAAGTCGCACCTATTACTACATTCTGAGTTGCAACAGTTTACGAAGGAAATGAACGAAAGTATGGACCTCATATATTACTACAAAGCGCGATATTTAAGTCAAGGGGCGTATCTCGAAATATCTTTCGATTTAAATCTCTGTATTGTTGAATTTATGAAGGAAAAAGTTGCGCAGGAACGAAAATTACAGCATCCGTAACGGACTGTACGCTATCATTTTAAGTGAATTGACTGAATACTGCACATAGAGAGAGGTTTTAACGTAACTTCTTTCTGATTTGATCGGGATGCAATTGAAAATAAAATCGCGTAGTTGAAGGGACGCATTCTGACAAACAGAGTGCAGTTTCCTAAGCTCACTGGCTTAAGGAAAGCCCTAGGTTTGATGGATCAATTGGGACCTTACAAGAATTACTGCTGCAGTTTTATGAGGATTTAGAGGACGCTGTCATCCTTACATCTCTTTTCGACCTGTTTTCGAGACTGTCCGCCATTTCAGTTGAAAGCACCGCTGTGCCCGTGCTGATGTAACTAACTGACCTGCAAGGTAATTCCAGTTTTATTTGCAAATCTATTTACATTAGAACTGTCTAGGATGTCTACATTGTTTTTCTCATGCAGATTTTCCTAGACTCCATAATGAGGTACGAAAATTGCTACAATATTTCGATCAACATATTTGTGAGAAAGACCTTTTTTCGATTATGAAACTAAGGAAGTCACGATTATGTGGCAACCTGAGTGCGAAACTCTGTGAAATTGTCTGCATCTGTCCGTATGCCGCCTGTTCGTACCAGATAAAAATGATATTATGTCTTCAACGCGCCAAATATAATACAAGGTGCATTCAAGTTCTAAGGCCCACGATATTTTTTCTAATTAACTACTCACACGAAATCGATGAAACTGGCGTTACTTCTCGACGTAATCGCCTTGAAGACGTACACATTTTTCACAACGCTGACGCCATGATTCCATGGCAGCGGCGAAGGCTTCTTTAGGAATCTGTTTTGACCACTGGAAAATCGCTGAGGCAATAGCAGCACGGCTGGTGAATGTGCGGCCACGGAGAGTGTCTTTCATTGTTGGAAAAAGCCAAAAGTCATTAGGAGCCAAGTCAGGTGAGTAGGGAGCATGAGGAATCACTTCAAAGTTGTTATCACGAAGAAACTGTTGCGTAATGTTAGCTCGATATGCGGGTGCACTGTCTTGGTGAAACACTTCCTGGACGTTTTTGTTGCAGTGCAGGAAGGAATTTGTTCTTCAGAACATTTTCGTAGGATGCACCTGTTACCGTAGTGCCCTTTGGAACGCAATGGGTAAGGATTACGCCCTCGGTGTCCCAGAAAATGGACACCATCATTTTTTCAGCACTGGCGGTTACCCGAAATTTTTTTGGTGGCGGTGAATCTGTGTGCTTCCATTGAGCTGACTGGCGCTTTGTTTCTGGATTGAAAAATGACATCCACGTCTTATCCATTGTCACAACCGACGAAAAGAAAGTCCCATTCATGCTGTCATTGCGCGTTAACATTGCTTGGCAACATGCCACACGGGCAGCCATGTGGTCGTCCATCAGCATTCATGGCATCCACCTGGATGACATTTGTCGCATTTTCAGGTCGTCATGCAGGATTGTGTGCACAGAACCCACAGAAATGCCAACTCTGGAGGCGATCTGTTCAACAGTCATTCGGCGATCCCCCAAAACAATTCTCTCCACTTTCTCGACCATGTCGTCAGACCGGTTTGTGCGAGCCCGAGGTTGTTTCGGTTTGTTGTCACATGATGTTCTGCCTTCGTTAAACTGTCGCACCCATGAACGCACTTTCGACACATCCATAACTCCATCACCACATGTCTCCTTCAACTGTCGATGAATTTCAATTGGTTTCGCACCACGCAAATTCAGAAAACGAATGATTGCACGCTGTTCAAGTAAGGAAAACGTCGCCTTTTTAAGTATTTAAAACAGTTCTCATTCTAGCCGCTGGCGGTGAAATTCCATCTGCCGTACGGTGCTGCCATCTCTGGGACGTATTGACAATGAACGCGGCCTCATTTTAAAACAATGCGCATGTTTCTATCTCTTTCCAGTCCGGAGAAAAAAAAAATCGGAGGCCTTAGAACTTGAATGCACCTCGTAAATACTGAGAACTTGTTTTGCTTGTGGTCTACGTGGTTAAGAAATGTGAAATATAAAACCGAGTCTTATACAATGGTCCCGCACTGCCATTTAAATGCGGCACGCACGCTGTGGTCCCGTATTGCCTTCCTCACGATCAGACAGCGAAATGTAGGGTGGGGGAATTGTGAAGCGAGACTGAGCAGTTTGGCACTCGGGTCCGGGCACAGCCCAGACCTGAATGATATCACAAAGAATTATCGATTCACTACAATATGGATATAGGTTTGCTGTAAAGTCCACATGAATTCGAAGAAATGTTCTTTATTCATAATTCATGGCAGTACGGTATGTAAGAAATCCTGATTTTCATTTACACAATAGCTGGCTCTGAGCACTATGGGACTCAACATCTTAGGTCATAAGTCCCCTAGAACTTAGAACTACTTAAACCTAACTAACCTAAGGACATCACACACACCCATGCCCGAGGCAGGATTCGAACCTGCGACCGAAGCAGTCCCGCGGTTCCGGACTGCAGCGCCAGAACCGCTAGACCACCGCGGCCGGCGTTACACAATAGCTGTTTTATGGTTCATTATTTATGACTGGAGATCAGTCTTTTGTAAATCTTAGCATGTGACTGTCCTTCAACGCTCTCACAAAAACTTTCAGAAGTGCACGTACAACAATGTTTATAACTCAGATGTTCGGACTCCTGAGTGTCAAAGTTTTGCTGGATGGCATTGGGAAGACGAGCAGACGTCAGACAGGTATGTGGTGCTGACGTTTGTAGAGAGGACGCTTGGAGTAGTTCAAGGACCGTGATGTTTCGGTCGATGTGTTGTCGGATGGCAGCGGGTCGCGGGACACAAGAGATGTTCTAGCGAAAGGTCAGCCAGCTCATCGGATAGGGGTAACATGGAACAATGGTACACCGGTGCCAGTACTGTGGAATACAAGATGTTGGTTAGTTCACAAACAAAATATAACAAGATCCAAAATATTTTTTTCTTTGATACATGTAGCAGTGAGGATATTCCTCGTCTGCATCATGTCGATTAATTATTATGTATTTCGTTCTCTTAAGAAACGCATCTCAAACACAGTTCACATTTCCCATGACGTATCAGTTTTCAAGTCCCCGCCCATTAATAACTACATAGCTATGTGTAATTGTCTTTTGTGAGATTGAAAACTGCACAGAGTTTCCTAAATTTCCAAACTTCCAATAACCGCGCGGCTGGCGTACCGCGTCAATAACCCGAGGTAAAGCGTCCGGTACCCCGGCATTCCACTGGTACAGTTGGTTTCCAAAGTTCAGTGTGCGGTGCAGGCAACTTGCGATTCCTAAACAGCACACTGAATTCATCTACATAGAGCTTCCTTCAGCCACTTATGCAGGAAGATACACTATACCATCACCGCAGACGAGGTAAGTGGAGGTTGTCATTGTTTTTAAGGCTTTGCACAATCGTCCATTCCGTCACGCTAGATTGAAGATGTCTCGTTCTTTACGCAACAAACGTTTTGTGTCATTACTCGCATAGAGTTCAAGACAGCAATTACTCTGTTTTTCACTTTTACAGACGCAGTCACTGTGAAAGAGTATCTTTTCGTTTACACAGCAAGATAAATCACTATCAGCTTTCTGAATGAAGTCCTTGATAGTGCATATACTCTATTGATTTAGGGCGTCATTCAGATTTGTTTTGCCCCCACAGATTAGGTGTTTATATTGTTATATACAAGTGACGTACTTACACAGTTGTCATGACACATTTATTATTAATTGAAGAGCGCACAATGTGCAAAAAGAAATTAAAAATTACAAATGAATAGTTGTTGCAGAGCCAGTTTTCCTCATTTTGCAGTTTTGAGCGTGGTATCTCTCACAATGTTTCTTACACAAATCAAAAACGCAGTCTTCGTTGCTGGCGAAATCTCTTGTTTTGGCAGAGTCTATGATGAAATTCATGCGTGGCGTAACGCATTAGTACGTATCGTAGCTTTCAGTTTACTTGTTTCCATTCGCCCGTCATTATGGCGTATGTGGAGTAGAAATCGGGCCATATGGCTCTTCACTTCCCGGTGAGGGTTTGACGTGCTTTTTCGCAGGGCCTGGTATTTGGCAGCCAGTACTGCATTTTGATATCGATGAGATAGGTTTCCTTGGTTAATAAATACGTTAGCCTTGAGGGTGCTGACTTCCCGATGCCTAGAATCCTTTTCATGTAGGTAGCTTTGACATTTCCTGTCGTTATCACGTAGCTTAGGGTGAGTCTTTCCCATATAATGCTGATCCCATAAGTAGCTATGGGGGAAATGGCTGTCATTAACAGTAACACTGTTGTATACATTGATATTTGTTGAGGCTGTTGGATGTGGTAGATGGCTTTTATTGCTGCGGCATCTCTTTCTTTGTCATGGTTACTGATGGATAACAAGGTGGCTTGCAGGGTAACTCCAAGATACTTGAATTTTGACGCTACCTCTAAAGGTTTATTGTGCAGGGTCATCGTATTTGTGGGAGCGTGTTTCCCTCCTTTTCTAAAAGTCATTTATTTGGTTTTGTCCACGATGTGAACCTGTTCAGGACCCCTTGGAGCTCTTCTGCATTTCCTGAGCCTATTGCCATATCGTGCGCACAGAGAATAAGTGATGCTGAGGTATCTCTGATTATGTCTGTGATGCCTGCGGTCGTGATGTTGAATAGCGTTGGGCTAACTGGACCTCCTTGTAGAACTCTGTCTGGATTATGTTCGTGGATATTGCTGTGCTGTCTGATATTTGGATACTGTCGTATCTGAGGGTATCTGTGATTGTGATTGCCAACGGGTGTGTGACTGCTATCAGATGATGGAGTTTTTGGAGTAGTGTTGCTCTGTCCATGGGGTCAAAGGCGTTGCGGTAGTCCACGAAGACTACAAAGTATTTATTTCTTGGATGTCTGAGTGTAACCTGTGCTTGCTCCATTAGGTAGGTTACAGCATGTAGCGTGCTTCTTCCTTTTCGGAAGCCGAATTGATTCTCGGGTATTTGTGAGTCTATCATTTTTGTGAGTCTGTTAAGATTTTCATGAATTTCTTGAAAGATGTATTTTCGAGTGCTATACCTCGGTATGAGTCGGGATCGAAGGGGTCTCCTTTCCCTTTGAACGTCACCCTGATTAATGATGACCTACATTAGTAGTAGTAGTAGTATGGTATTCTGCCTTATGGCAGGTCTTGTCATGGGTTAAACCTCTTTCACTTTTGTCTGTCCATAGCCAGTCTTTTCATTTCTGAATATTTGCCTCCTTTCATATTGTCCAGCATTTGATATCTTCTTTTTCCTCATCCCCTTTTTCCCTCCACCATTTCTTCTATTCCATCTTTCAGTAAACAGTCCCTCCTAAAAAACAATGTTCAATCCAGTGCCGTTTTCGCTTTCTGATGACTTTCTGCATGTTTCTTTCTTCTCCAACTCTTCTTAATTCTTTATCATTCGTTGCTCGGTCTTCCCATTTCACTTTTTCCATTCTTCTCTATATCCACATCTCTAGTGCCTCCAATGTTCTTTCATCTTCCTTCCTCAATGTCCATGTCTCCGCACCATATAGTGCAACGCTCCAGATGTAACATTTGGCAAGTGTTTAGTGGTCCAAAATGTAATTTCTGTTTCCTCCTGAATCCTTCTTTTGCCATTGCAATTCTTTTCCTAATTTCTGCTGAGCAACACACATCATCCATTATTACAATTCCCAAGTAATTGAAGTTATTCATTTGCTCTATTTCCTCTCCCCCTATTTTCATATGACATTTTCTTCCCTTTCCTCCAATTACCATGCTTTTCGTTTTATTCTTGTTAATCTTCATTCCATATTCTTCTAATTTTGTGTTTGGATCAGCTAACATTTGTTCTATCTCTATTGCACTCTCTGCCATCACAACCTCCATTGCTCTGGTATTTTCCCAGAGTGGATGCATTCGTTGAATAGTTCTGCCCAGTAGTCTTGCAGTACATGAAGTGATTCCCTTAGGTGTTCGATATATATGCTGTCTGGTCCTGGGGCCTTTCCGTTTTTTGCTGTTATTGTCTCAAGTATTTTCGGTTTCGTTATGGGGTGTGATTTGTCGTCTTTGTATCTGGAGTTAGTTTAAAAGCTGTTGGCCGACTTTGATGGTTGAGGATGTTTTTGAAGTGGCTTTCCCACGATTCCATTAACACAGTATTTGTTGCTGGGACTTTGGGTTTCCTGAGCGCTGTGAATGAATCACTTTGGGCGCTTGTTACGCGCCTCCTGGCGTCTTCTTCAGTATACGCTGCTCTCGTCTTATTGATCAGTGTCTCATATTTCCTTCTTTGCTAGGTATGACAAGAGGAGGAAGTTCCTGTCCATGTACAGAACCCATACACCCTCAAGCCCAATCCTAACATCTGGACAAAACTTACTGTGCCTTGCTTTACTTTTTATGTCGGGTAAGACCAACCATTTCCTATTTACATATAATGAAATTTAGCACAAAAGAGGTCCATAAGTGCATTTTCATTTTGTAGGGATCCTATTTCCAATGTGCAGCTCACTAATGAATTTTCTACGACGAGGATCGCTCTCATAATAGCTCTGTCTCAGATTCCACCCGAGTCTGTACACGGATATTCTTTGATTTAGTGTCAGCAGCACCTGTTTTGGACAGGGAGGATATGAAATATAGATAATTCACAAACGTTCCTCAGTGAGTCAAAAAGACATAACATTAGAGGCTGCTCTTGTTTCGATTTTCACGATAGTAGGTATGCATCCGATATTGCCATAAAATGCAGCTTGTACATCTTTATTCCGCTTTTTACACACCATAGGTTCCGTCCACAGTTCATCTCTCACCTCCTCACCGTCATTATGTCGGAGTACATTCATATTCTCCCTCGACTTGCCCCCGACTCCCACCACGGCTGTAACTTATTCTGACGCGCCTTAGGTGCTAGGTCGATTCTCATCTACGTCTTCAACCAAAGTGAAAAATGCTCCTGCCGTAGCAAAAAAAGGCGAATATATTTTAGACAAAATTCGCTTTACGGCTTAGCTGCCACTTTCTAAACCATTTAAATCAAAACATTTTGACATATTCCTGCTTGTTTTTACTTAGTATTAGCACCCATGTCAGGTAACATAATGCATCATGTCAAGTAGAATAACGTGATAACATGATGCATGATGCCATATCGTACAACATGACAAATGTCATCATGTCATCCAACACGACATTTTTCACGTAGCGCAATATGACAAATGTGTCACTGATGTTTGGGATGCATGCATCCACAGTCTGAGACATTTTTGTTTTTAGGTCATCAGTCTACTGACTGGTTTGATGCGGCCCGCCACGAATTCCTTTCCTGTGCTAATCTCTTCATCTCAGAGTAGCACTTTAAACCTACGTCCTCAATTATTTGCTTGACGTATTCAAATCTCTGTCTTCCTCTACAGTTTTTGCCCTCTACAGCTCCCTCTAGTACCATGGAAGTCATTCCCTCATGTCTTAGCAGATGTCCTATCATCCTGTCCCTTCTCCTTATCAGTGTTTTCCACATATTCCTTTCCTCTCTGATTCTGCGTAGAACCTCCTCATTCCTTACCTTATCAGTCCACCTAATTTTCAACATTCGTCTATAGCACCACATCTCAAATGCTTCGATTCTCTTCTGTTCCGGTTTTCCCACAGTCCATGTTTCACTACCATACAATGCTGTACTCCAGACGTACATCCTCAGAAATTTCTTCCTCAAATTAAGGCCGGTATTTGATATTAGTAGACTTCTCTTGGCCAGAAATGACTTTTTTGCCATAGCGAGTCTGCTTTTGATGTCCTCCTTGCTCCGTCCGTCATTGGTTATTTTACTGCCTAGGTAGCAGAATTCCTTAACTTCATTGACTTCGTGACCATCAATCCTGATGTTAAGTTTCTCGCTGTTCTCATTTCCACTACTTCTCATTGCCTTCGTCTTTCTCCAATTTACTCTCAAACCATACTGTGTACTCATTAAACTGTTCATTCCGTTCAGCAGATTATTTAATTCTTCTTCACTCTCACCCAGGATAGCAATGTCATCAGCGAATCGTATCATTGATATCCTTTCACCTTGTATTTTAATTCCACTCCTGAACCTTTCTTTTATTTCCATCATTGCTTCCTCGATGTACAGATTGAAGAATAGGGGCGAAAGGCTACAGCCTTGTCTTACACCCTTCTTAATACGAGCACTTCGTTCTTGATCGTCCACTCTTATTATTCCCTCTTGGTTGTTGTACATATTGTATATGACCCGTATCTCCCTATAACTTACCTCTACTTTTTTCAGAATCTCGAACAGCTTGCACCATTTTATATTGTCGAACGCTTTTTCCAGGTCGACAAATCCTATGAAAGTGTCTTGATTTTTCTTTAGCCTTGCTTCCATTATTAGCCGTATCGTCAGAATTGCCTTTCTCGTCCCTTTACTTATCCTAAAGCCAAACTGATCGCCATAGATGCACTTAAACTCTCGAATACTTCCTAACGCAGATGGATCCCACTCTCCAGGAAGACATTAATGTTCGTTCTTACACTTCTCACCATACATGAGGCAGAGGGTAAATTTGGAAGAAAAATGGAAGACAAATGGTCCCTTGGGAAAAAAAGTCAACTCCCCATCAGGCCCAGAACTCAAAAAATGTTTTAAAATCCCTCAGGAACAAGCACACACACAGAAATTTTGTTTCACCTGGAAAAACATTTTAAGCTGTTACATGTATGTTTTTCAGCCATATATATGTTTACAATGGTTGGAAATGTTTTGTTCTTAAGGCACAGGAACATGGAATTTAGTCTAGAAATTGAAGTTCCAGGTGTGCCAACACTTTGCAGTTAAGAGATGATACGTAATGCTGTTTGGTTTGTGGGGCGCTCAACTGCGCGGTTATCAGTATCCGTACAAATTCCCAAACTCTGCTCAGCCCAATCTCGCCACTTTCAAGAACGAGGATGAAATGATGAGGATAACACAAACACCCAGTCATCTCGAGGCAGGTGAAAATGTCGGACCCCGCCGGGAATCGAACACGGGACCCAGTTCTCGGGAAGCGAGAACGCGACCGCGAGACCACAAGCTGCGGACGCAGTTAAGAGAGTTCACTGTGCTGTGTAAGTAGGGTTAACACGCAAAAAAAGCACGAATATGTTAAGATGTTTCCATTTAAATGTCTTGCAAGCTGCCAGGTAAGTCAAAAAGGAAGTTTTCTTCTTTTACGTCCCTAATCCAGTCCAGGGCAAATTCGCCTTTTCTGTGCTACGGTAGGAGCATTTTCCATTCTGTTTTCCAACTTTCCATAGCCTGGAATTTGATATAGATTTTTGATGACTCGCACTATGACTGACGCGGTATAGGTTTTTTATTGTCTTTCGAAACATTTTGTTTCAGTTGGACATTGGTTCCTCTACAGTTGCCTGCCTGGTTCCGTTGAACCTGTCCAGTATAGCCTACTGTGCAATCAGAGCACACAAACTTCACCACCACATCAAGGTATCATGCCTATAAAAAGTTTTCTGTCGTTTTAATTTTTCATATTTTTTATTTTTTATTGTTTCTGTTATTTAGTTACTTTGTTTTAGATTTTTCATATTATTATATTTTCAAATTTATATTTTATTTTTTATTGTTTGTGTTTCTTAATATTTTCGTTTTATAGTTACAACCATTTTATTCATATACGCATGAGATTATACAGGCATACACATGAAAAATAGTCATAAGTTCTTAACACAGTGCACAACATAACAGCAAAAATAATTATTAAAGACTGTGGGAAGTTTATAACAAAAGTGTATGTAAGTAGTCTGTATTACGTAGACTACTATATCAGTTAGAGAAACTTACGATGCGAACAAAAATGTAGAACGATTGTATTCGTGGGCCATGTGGTTCACGTGAAGTAGTAGCTTCGAGACTTCGGAAATTCGGTTCATTTGGCCATTTGACTAGTTGAGGATTTAACCCATCGACATATTAACTGCTCGATCAAAACATGCCCAACTTATTTGGAACCCTACCGATCGGTGTTTTAAAATAACTTATCTATTACCTGAGTGAACGTATCGATTCGAAATATTTGGAAATATCCCGAAAGATTTTGTTGCATCTGAAAATCACACATCTTATTATCACTTATTTTAAAATTATTTACGCTGTTTATTTAAAGTATGCAGTGATAAGAACAGAAAATTAAGAAACCGTCGCGAGAAAAGCTAAAGTTTGGTACGAAATGTTGCATCAACCATTCCGAATTAAGTATGAGTATGATTGGCTCAAACAAGCACAACAAATGTGAAACAGTGTATGAATGACAAAACACCATTGTCGGCCCGGGTGGCCGAGCGGTTCTAGGCGCTACAGTCTGGAACCGCGCGACCGCTACGGTCGGAGGTTCGAATCCTGCCTCGGGCATGGATGTGTGTGATGTCCTTAGGTTAGTTAGGTTTAAGTAGTTCTAAGTTCTAGGGGACTCATGACCTCAGATTGTTAAGTCCCATAGTGCTCAGAGCCATTTGAATCATTTGAACAAAACAAATTTCCAATGCTGTGCAAAAACTGACGAACGTACGCCTGTTTTGTCTGTAAATCAATTTTTTTACAAGGTGGCATCGTAGTTTTTGGAGAAATTGCTGTACAAAGTTTTCTATTGGTTAGAAATAATGCTACCTTTTTTGTGACTAATATTTTTTAAAATATTTTCGTCTTAGGGTAATTTTCAAAATGATCATTGATAAATTTTTAAATGTTCCATCAAACAATATATTATTTTGTACAGGCCTGGAAGTAATTCTGGTTTTTACATGCTTTTTTTTTTTTTTTTTTGCAAGTCTATACATTTTTGATGACTTTAAGCCACTGGAGAATAAAATATTTAACGAATAAATAACGAAACGATAATCAGCTGTAATAACTAGTTTTTTTAATTATATCCTAATTCAGTGTTTAATATGCAATTCATTTCTACGAAACACAGTTTCACGTGCAGATGCGTGATTATTCGCGCGTAAAATCCGAACGATTAAAGATTTCTACAGACGCTTCTTGTAAGTAAAGTAAGTATATATTTTTCATTATCACCATTATAACTTTAACCTTCTCAGCACATGTGGCCGGCCGGTGAGGCCGAGCGGTTCTAGGCCCTTCAGTCTGGAACCGCGCGACCGCTATGGTAGCAGTTTCGAATCCTGTCTCGGGCGTGGATGTGTGTGATGTCCTTAGGTTAGTTAGGTTTAAATAGTTCTAAGTTCTAGGAGGCTGATGACCTCAGATGTTAAGTCCCATAGTGCTCAGAACCATTTGAACCAATTGAATCAGCACTTGCGATTCTCGTAAAACCGGTATTTACGTTCATTTTATATGCAAGTTTAGACGGCTATATCGTGGCAACGGAAAAAGCTTTCAGAAAACAACATGCCGACCATTAATTACATTTATTTTACTACCCCATTACAAAATTTGAATAGGTTAGTACAAATTTCAAACGTTTCTTGTTCGTCAACGATTACACGTTACGATTCTCAGGGGAAGCCGTCTCTTTAGGTCTCTCGAGTTTTCGTAATATTTAATTAATTAAAATAATTTTGGGATTGTGATTATAATTGCTAATAACCTTAGCTATTGCGCGAAAGTCAGTTTTGGTGGTTATACAAACTGCAACGCGTGACATACAAAAAAACGATCTAAGCATGCTATTGGAATTTCTGCGCTAAAATTCGGCCACCCTTGTAGACCATACTCTCGACTGAAAATTCCTACATCCTTTATATGTCAAAATTCTGAAAAAAGTATTCTATGGCACATTTCATCACGTATCGCTTCCTATCACTCTAAATGCGCGAAGATAAGTGACAGTAACTGCCCTGCACACATACACACACACACACACACGCGCGCGCGCGCGCATAAAACTAAATTCAATATGTCATAGTTTACAGAACCATTTTAATATAGTCTGTTTGAACAAGTAGTTGCCACATTCCTTAATCAAAAGTTCCGTTAGAATGGTTAGGCTGGATTAAAAAATGAAACTGATCCTTCGTTCTCTCCTCAGGTCCAAGTGTAATGATAGTAGTGGATATTACTGCTTTTAAATATCAGTGTAGTTTTCATTCAGCTTTTATGACATTAGAAGATAGGAGTTACACTAATAAACTTTATGGAATCGAGCCGTTTAATAATTGCACGATCGTTTGATTACTAAACGGTATTCTTTACATGAGAATCTCATTTAGTGCAATATTCAGGCTTAGCTTCTTAATTATGCAGGTCCAAGTTTAAAAACGGTACTGAGTAAACTGGAGCAAAATGATGCTCAAAATTTTTACCGAAACGAGCTGATTCCTTTTTAAAGGCAGCCACATTTGCCGTTATAAAATTAATTTCCTCGTTAATATTTTTAAATTGTAATTATTATCACGACACGATTAA
Organism: Schistocerca cancellata; assembly: GCF_023864275.1. Lineage (NCBI taxonomy): Eukaryota > Metazoa > Arthropoda > Insecta > Orthoptera > Acrididae > Schistocerca > Schistocerca cancellata. Next base: position 66,529,353 of record NC_064631.1, on the reverse strand, counting down.
TGCTGAGATGGGTTATTATTTAAGGAAACGTTACATGTAACTCACGTTTAAACTGTGCGACACCCAACACAACAAAAAGGTAAGGTCCAATACTTCACTCTTTTTACCTGCCAAAAAAGAAAAAGATATTCTCTTAGACCTCTCTGGATCTTTTATTGTCTCTGCTTATACCTTCTACAAGCACGATGACAAAATGAAACTATCTCATGTTGTAATTTTGGAATATTACTGAAAAAATTTAAAAAATAACGTCACTTCGGACACTCCATATCGCACTTCTCACTTCGTCATTCCACATCGCAACTACGTAAATTTCATTATACTGGGGGGTTGGAATTTAATAGTAGGAAAAGGAAGAAAAACAAATATAGCGGCAAAATATGGACTGGGGGAAAATAATGAGAAAGGTAGCAGCCTGTTAGAATTTTGCACACAGCGTATTTTCATCTAGAAAGAATTTGCACTCTGCAGTGGAGTGTGCAATAATACGAAACTTACTGGCAAATTAAAACTGTATAGCGGAGCGTAACTCGAGCCTGTGACCTTCTCCTTTCGCAGAAAAGTGCTCCTCCAAATGAGCTACCCAAGAACGGCTCATGAGCCGTCCTCACAACTTTATTTCCGCCAGTACATCAATTTTTACGTTTCAAACGTCAAAGATGTTCTCCCGCGAAACTTGCAGGACGAGCGGCCCTAGGAACAAGGATATTGTGAAGACATACAGGGTGTTTAAAAAATAACCGGTATATTTGAAACGGCAATAAAAACTAAACGAGCAGCGATAGAAATACACCGTTTGTTGCAATATGCTTGGGACAACAGTACATTTTCAGGCGGACAAACTTTCGAAATTACAGTAGTTACAATTTTCAACAACAGATGGCGCTGCAAGTGAGGTGAAAGATATAGAAGACAAAGCAGTCTGTGGGTGCGCCATTCTGTACGTCGTCTTTCTGCTGTAAGCGTGTGCTGTTCACAACGTGCAAGTGTGCTGTAGACAACATGGTTTATTCCTTAGAACAGAGAATTTTTCTGGTGTTGGAATTCCACCGCCTAGAACACAGTGTTGTTGCAACAAGACGAAGTTTTCAACGGAGGTTTAATGTAACCAAAGGACCGAAAAGCGATACAATAAAGGATGTTTGAAAAATTTCAACGGACTGGGAACATGACGGATGAACGTGCTGGAAAGGTAGGGCGACCGCATACGACAACCACAGAGGGCAACGCGCAGCTAGTGCAGCAGGTGATCCAACAGCGGTCTAGGGTTTCCGTTCGCCGTGTTGCAGCTGCGGTCCAAATGACGCCAACGTCCACGTATCGTCTCATGCGCCAGAGTTTACACCTCTATCCATACAAAATTCAAACGCGGCAACCCCTCAGCGCCGCTACCATTGCTGCACGAGAGACATTCGCTAACGATATAATGCACAGGATTGATGACGGCGATATGCATGTCGGCAGCATTTGGTTTACTGACGAAGCTTATTTTTACCTGGACGGCTTCGTCAATAAACAGAACTGGCGCATATGGGGAACCGAAAAGCCACATGTTGCAGTCCCATCGTTCCTGCATCCTCAAAAAGTACTGGTCTGGGCCGCCATTTCTTCCAAAGGAATCATTGGCCCATTTTTCAGATCCGAAACGATTACTGCATCACGCTATATGGACATTCTTCGTGAATTTGTGGCGGTACAAACTGCCTTAGACGACACTGCGAACACCTCGTGGTTTGTGCAAGATGGTGCCCAGCCGCCCAGCCACATCGCACGGCCTACGTCTTTAATTTCCTGAATGAATATTTCGATGATCGTGTGATTGCTTTGGGCTATCCGAAACATACAGGAGGCGGCGTGGATTGGCCTCCCTATTCGCCAGACATGAACCCCTGTGACTTCTTTCTGTGGGGACACTTGAAAGACCAGGTGTACCGCCAGAATCCAGAAACAATTGAACAGCTGAAGCAGTACATCTCATCTGCATGTGAAGCCATTCCGCCAGACACGTTGTCAAAGGTTTCGGGTAATTTCATTCAGAGACTATGCCATATTATTGCTACGCATGGTGGATATGTGGAAAATATCGTACTATAGAGTTTCCCAGACCGCAGCGCCATCTGTTGTTGAAAATTGTAACTACTGTAATTTCGAAAGTTTGTCTGCCTGAAAATGTACTGTTGTCCCAAGCATATTGCAACAAACGGTGTATTTCTATCGCTGCTCGTTTAGTTTTTATTGCCGTTTCAAATATACCGGTCATTTTTGAAACACCCTGTAGGTTAGAACTTCTGTGTGGTTTGAAGGGTACGAGATGAGATTCTGGGGGAAGTAAATCTGTCGGGACGAGTCTTGAGTCGTGTTTGAGTAGCTCAGCCGGTAGAGCACTTGTCCGCGAAAGGCAATGGTCCTGGGTTACAACCCCGTTCAGATACGCAGTTTTAGTCTGTGAGTAAGTTTCATATAAGCGCACGCTCCACCTCAGAGTGAAAATTCGTTCTAGAAACAATTGTCCAGTCTGTGGCCAAGCCATGTCTCCGAAATACCTTTCTTCAAGGAGTGCTAGTCCTGCAAGTTTCGCAGGAATTCTGTGAATTTCGGAAGTCAGGAAGTGAGGTGTGGTGAGAATTACAGCGTGAGACCCAACGTAGTCGGCTGAAGCGAACGACACCCGTTGGTGGCACCCGCTCATTATCTGGCTGACTGCTAGAAGTACGTCCCTAAACAGCTGTGGTGCAATTGTGGAACAGCCACTCCACTTCTTAGCGACCAGTTCGCCGTGACCAGCTCATTAGAACAAGTTTAGGTTTGATGTGTATCAGATACCAACAATGTGAAATTTTATTTAGTCATTCATCTCTCAATGAAGTTCGGTGGCAGGAGGAACAAGACTTCTGGTCAGGTGACTACAGGGTTATAAACACAAAGTCAAATAGGGGTAATGCAGGAGTATTTTTAATAATGAATAGGAAAACAGGAATGCGGGTAAGCTACTACAAACAGCACAGTGAACGCATTATTGTGGCCAAGATAGATACGAAGCCCACACCTACTACAGTAGTACAAGTTTATATGCCAACTAGCTCTGCAGATGACGAAGAAATTGATTTGTATGGAGTGTAGCCATGTATGGAAGTGAAACATGGACGGTAAATAGTTTGGACAAGATGAGAATATAAGCTTTTGAAATGTGGTGCTACAGAAAAATGCTGAAGATTAGATGGGTAGATCACATAACTAATGAGGAGGTATTGAATAGAATTGGGGAGAAGAGAAGTTTGTGGCACAACTTGACCAGAAGAAGGGATCGGTTGGTAGGACATTTTCTGAGGCATCAAGGGATCACCAATTTAGTATTGGAGGCCAGCGTGGAGGGTAAAAATCACAGAGGGAGACCAAGAGATGAATACACTAAGCAGATTCAGAAGGATGTAGGTTGCAGTAGGTACTGGGAGATGAAGAAACTTGCACAGGATAGAGTAGCATGGAGAGCTGCATCAAACCAGTCTCAGGACTGAAGACAACAACAACAACAACTCTCAAGGCAGGAATTATTTAGTAGAGTAACAATAAGGCTTAAACTGAGTTTAAGACATAAAACGCTTTTGTAGCATTTTAAAGGCTGCTGTGAGAAACAAAATACTGATTTTATTGAGAACTCGAATTCTCTTTCCTATTTTTTTTGTTTTTTGTTTCATATTTTGGAACAAAAAGGTGTAGAGAGGGATGAAGAAGAAAATTAAAATTACTCTGCCTTAAGATTACGAAAATCCTTCCAGCAATTGAGGGATATGCTTATATCGTCGACTGGGAAAATGTTTTGCTTCGGATAAAATACAGTGACGCCGTTCTGCAGTGTTCGAGCTGGAATGTTATCCTTTGAAGGAACAGAAACTTTTTTGAAAAAGACTCCTAATTACACACATCAAAAAAAGTTTTACATCACCCCAGTTCCCATAAAGGACAGATGTTCACTGTGGATAATGTATCACAGACACAGTTCCTTTAACTGTTCACAGATGACACTAAACTCGCCCAAACATGTAAACAACCATGCATGAGTAGCGTCTATTAGACGGATCAGGTTCGGCAGCCGATCAGTTCCAATCATTCCCCAAGGTAGGAGGTACACGGCTCGTGTTGTCTGTAGTTCAACAACGCCTAGACGGTTAATACCCTGGTTCGATCACGTCCGCATTGTTACTTTGTGCCAGGAAGGGCTCTCAGCAAGAGAAGTGTCTAGGCGTCGGAGTGAATCAAAGCGATGTTGTTCGGACATGGATGAGATACAGAGAGGCAGGAACTGTCGACGACATGCCTCGCTAAGGCCGCTGAAGGGCTACTACTGCAGTGGATGACCGCTACGGATTATGGCTCGGAGGAACCCTGACGGCAACACCACCATGTTGAATAATGCTTTTCGTCCAGTTACAGGACGTCGTGTTACGACCCAAACTGTGCCCAGTACGCCGGCCGCTGTGGCTAAGCGGTTCTAGGTGCTTCAGTCCGGAACCGCGCTGCTGCTAAACTCGCAAGTTCAAATCCTGCCTCGTGCAAGGATGTGTGTGATGTCTTTAGGTTAGTTTGGTTTAATTAAATCTAAGTCTAGGGGACTGATGAACCTTAGATGTCCAGTCCCATAGTGGTTAGAGCCTTTTAAACCATTTTTTGTGCGCAGTAGGCTGCATGATGCTCAACTTCACTCCCGACGTCCATGGCGAGGTCCATATTTGCAGCCACAACATCACGCAGTGCGGTACAGATGGGCCTAACAACATGGCCAATGGACTTCTCAGGATTAACATCACGTTTTCTTCACCGGTGAGTGTCGCATATACCTTGAACCAGATAATCGTCGGAGTGTCCAGCGAGTGTAGTGAGGTGAAGGGATGGCATTATGTAGGACCGACGTACGCCGCTGGTGCTCATGGAAGGCGACGTAACGACACGTGAATGCCACCCTCCGACCGATAGTGCAACCATATCGGCAGCATATTGGCGAGGCATTCGTCTTCATGTACGACAATTGGCGCCCCCATGGTGCACATCTTGTGAATGACTTTCTTCAGGATAACGACATCGCTCGACTAGAGCAGCCAGCATGTTCTCTAGGCATGAACCCTATTGAACATGCCTGGGATAGATTGAAAAGGGCTTTTTATGCAAGACATGAGCCACCAACCACTCTGAGGGATCTACGCCGAATCGCCGTTGAGAAGAGGGACAATCTGGACCAACAGTGCCCAGACGAACTTGTGGATAGTATGCCGCGACGAATACAGACACGAATCAATGCAAATGGACGTGCTACTGGATATTAGAGGAACTGAGGTGTTGCAAAACTTTTATTGATGTGTGTACTCCAACGTACTCTCTTAATGCCACATGGTATGGATTAGAGTGCTGCAATGCTCCATGTTTGACCGGCACGGCTCGCCTGTTGACGGGGGGACCGAGCCGCTCATGTCCAGCCCCATACAACTCGGATCGGTCACGTACTCGCCCCATGTCTGTTGTCCAGATTCCGGACACGCGGATAACCGAGCATGACCGGTCACCGCTGACGTCTCACCTCGCCTCGCCCCGGCTCGCTGCAATGTACTGTACTGTACAAATCCAACGCCTCTCTCTCTCTCTCTCTTTCTCTTTCTCTTTCTCTCTCTCTCGCACACACAGGGTATTTATATATATATATATATATATATATATATATATATATAACTCTCTTTTAATACAAAAGTAACAATTCCAAGAATGGGTACGTGACACAGCTAAATTCATAAAGCACCTGGAAAGTAAAATGATATTTCAATACAATCGCGGATAGAAGACGAGTCTCATTTCCAAACAAAAGATATATTTTTCCTTTCATTTATAGGAAACATTAAATAAGTGCTTTTCCTGTAATCTAGAAGACAACCGTCTTCATAAAGAAAGCACACAAAGAACATTAAACATTTACAGACGTAACTTGTCACACTTTTCAATTGTTTACAACATAAACAAAATTATAGTTATTGTTGATCAGCAATAAATCACTAACGCGTTCCGGATTTAATTGGCTGCGGCAATTTGTTAGTAACATGTCGGCTTTACTAAAGCACCTTTCACTAGGTGCGCTTGTTGCTGGGATACATAAAATACGTCTTGCAACTGCAGCCAAATCTGGCAGATCTGTTTCATGTCTGTTCCACCACTTTAAGATGTCATCATCATCTCCGGGGGGCATTAAAATGTACAGATCTATTTCATCTGCTGCGGATGATCTGTTGTTCCTCCATTCCTTGAAACGATCTCTCTTTCTGGGTGGTGATGACACAGTACTTGAAGGATCTATGATAATAAACAAAAGAGACAACTAATACAGAACTGATATCGAAATCATCGAAACGTTCCCATAAGAGCCCGATGACCTCGCTTTTTGGCCTCTACCCCAAAAAACCCGACACCCGTTCCCATAAAAACGAGATGTTTTACGTTAATGAAATATTATACGAGTCACAACATTCCCGTTTCTCTATAATACACTTCCCACAAACTATGCAAAAACGATTATGTTAATGATTGCATGTTGAACCTGCGTGCGTAGCACACATTTGTCGCACATTGCTAAGAATTTCCTGCTTTTCACTTATTTCCAGCATATTAAGATCACGCAAGGACGGCCAAAGAAACGATCTTTGTGAGGTCTCTTGCAACTGGGTTTCTTTAAATGAGTGGTTCCCGACTGGAAAAACAATAAAGTGGAGCTTTTTACGCACGATACGTACCCAGTAGACACAGTGTTTCCATCTACAACCAACAGAAATGTACTCCATACTTGGCTTTTTAGACCTTCCCCGTTTCTTTAATGTGTAAACATTGATTTCAATCTTACGTCTTACTACACTGGCTTCCTCGCACTGCATGATTACAGAGAGAGACACACCACAAATGAGAAGCCCGCACTGGCTGCAGTGTCACGCGGATAATAACAAGTGTAAATGTGTTTGAAGTTACGTGCCACGTATTCGGTCACAGCTTCTATGCTCGGTCACAAGAACTAGTGCGGGTAGCCTATCCAGTTAGAGTGTGCTCGCCCCACTTCGTATTTTGTGCTTGCTTACTCGGTCATGCAGGACTCTAGTATGGATCTCAGTCTCTCCAACAGCACTTAGTAAAGGTCCACGCACATGTTCTGTATGCGGTCACATTTATAGTTTCACCATACTTCCCCTGAAATCTATCAACAGGCTGTAGAAGGCCATTTGCTTCCCGCACAACAGATATTATATAGTATCGCAGTGCAACACCTACTCACTGTATGTAGTGTACCACTGACTAGCGGTAACAGCAGACTCGAACATTACGGCGATGGTTCTGTTACAGTCCACGATGTTGTCGAATAGTATGCTGCCTTCGGCTTGGGGTATTTCAGTGAGCGACACCGTCGACAGCCGTGGAGAAGATTTTACGCTCCTCAAATCCCGGCGGCAAGGGCGGCGGCGGTCTTCTGTATGCCGCCAGGGAGCGCCGCGACCAGCCGGCAACAAATTTATTTACAAGTGCTCAGCTGAGCGGGCGCCTGGCGCCAGGCGATAGCGGCCTGAGTTATTGGCTGTCCGGCTTACGCTCGCGCGCACGCACGCACACACACACACACACACACACACACGCACACGCACGCACAAGTTTGGGTGGAAGGGGAAGGGGGGACATTCAGACTGAGGGCACTCGCAGCCCAAGTGGCTGGTGCTCAGTCCTGCCCCGGCGGCACTCTAGCCCCGAAGACCACTCGTGCTGAGGCAGTTATAATCCCACTGGAACCACTCTCACCCTCATGATCCGCAAGACAAGGTGGGTACCTGTCTGACAAGACACCCTTACTGAACGCATGCTTTTCTTACGATTTCTTCATTCTTACATGAACGTCACTAGGTCTTAACGCAGTACGATGCAATTTTTAAAAAAATCGTGTATCGAACAAAATGGCTCTGAGCACTATGCGACTTAACTTCTGAGGTCATCAGTCGCCTAGAACTTATAACTAATTAAACCTAACTAACCTAAGGACATCACACACATCCATGCCCGAGGCAGGATTCGAACCTGCGGCCGTAGTGATCCCTCGGTTCCAGACTGTAGCGTGTAGAACCGCACGGCCACTCCGGCCGCCTCGTGTATGGAACTTATAAAATTTTCGAATAGTTTCAGTTATAAGAGATTTCCAATTTATTAACAGAGGCGCTGTTAGCTGTGAGTAGCGTATAGCAATTGTAGTTACAAAATATCAGTTTTGATTCTAAGTCAGAGCAAATTCTATAGTCAGCTGGAAAACGCTCTTATCGGAGAAAGGCCGATATGCTCCTGTTTAAAAGACTCTTGACAGGAAAGTGGGGACCAGCTGCCTCATTTACCTTCATCAACACATTCAAAAATTTTCCCAAACGTTCTGGCGGTGCAAAAGTACACTTGAAAGGTATGTGCTAAGGTCTGATCTGGGTAGCTCCAGAAAATAGTCGGTAGTTGCCAACCGCAGGGTGGAACGAGTCTAATATCTTTGAGTACGAGGTTCTTTGATGGTTAAGAGAGCCGGGCGCACGCAGTAAACAACCGGGGAGTCGCTGGTAGGTGTCTGGAGAAAGCAGACGTGTGGTGACAGCTGTAAGGTAGGTCGCAGCCCCTGACCAAACTTTAGCACATAAATGAGAGAAGCTATATAATGATTTCAATTTGGTTTTGTTAGATAATGTTCAGAGTTATCTCCAAGGTTTGAACGAGTAAGAGTTTGGTAAGATTTTTTGTAAGAGTGTTTTGTGCTACGGTAGGTTTTGTGTATGACTTAAAATTTTAACAATATATACAGGGTGATTCAAAAATAATACCACAACTTTAGGAATTTAAAACTCTGCAACGACAAAAGGCAGAGCTAAGCACTATCTGTCGGCGAATTAAGGGAGCTATAAAGTTTCATTTAGTTGTACATTTGTTCGCTTGAGGCGCTGTTGACTAGGCGTCAGCGTCAGTTGATGCTAAGAAGGTGCTACTGTAACTGGACTACAGTATGTTAGAGAATTGGCTGTTCCCTCAGCTCGAACAAGAAGCACAACAATTCATATTTCAGCAGGATGGAGCGCCACCACATTGGCACTTATCTGTCCGTAACTACCTGAACGTCAACTACCCGAGGCGATGGATCGGCCGCCAGGCAGCCCGTGACAGAGCACTTCATCACTGGCCTCCAAGAAGCCCTGATCTTACCCCCTGCGATTTTTTCTTATGGGGGTATGTTAAGGACATGGTGTTTCGGCCACCTCTCCCAGCCACCATTGATGATTTGAAACGAGAAATAACAGCAGCTATCCAAACTGTTACGCCTGATATGCTACAGAGAGTGTGGAACGAGTTGGAGTATCGGGTTGATATTGCTCGAGTGTCTGGAGGTGTCCATATTGAACATCTCTGAACTTGTTTTTGAGTGAAAAAAACATTTTTAAATACTCTTTGTAATGATGTATAACAGAAGGTTATTTTATGTTTCTTTCATTAAATACACATTTTAAAGTTGTGGTATTCTTTTTGAATCACCCTGTATATTGAGATCAACAATGTGTTTAAATCTAACAGCCTGAATCATAATCCAAATCCTCTGCTTAAATTGAATATGAAAAAGAGGAGTAGAGTAAAGTTACCCACCAATGAAAGAGCCAAGTAAACATCAGGGCAAAAAGTTAATTTTCCGGTACCATCTTAATGCCATTACACAAACGGCATTATTCTCTTAAATTTTATTGCTGAGTCAAATACATGTTGCATTTCTGGCAAAATGGAGGAGTGCAAGAAACAAGTTCACAGACTCAGTCAGATGCAGGTTGCTGAATAATTAATTTACAACAATCTTATCAATGTTACTTTCACGCTGACAAGAGAAAAGACAGTATGACGACTAACCACTGCACTGGATGCCGCCTGGCGGCGTCGCGGGCACGTGACTCGGTAACGATATGTAAGTGGAGCAGAAACGGACGGAGTATCAACCTACCGAAGGCATGGGCTGCAAATGTGGAAATCCATTCAGATAAGCGACTTTGACCAAAGTCATTTTTTTATTACGCAGATCCTGTGAACAAGCATCTCGTAAACGGCGAATCCGGTCGAATGTTCACGTGCTACTGCCGTGAGCAACTACGCGAAGAGGTAGGACAGTGAAATTACCCCTAGGTGCTACGCGGTAGGAAGTCCACGACTCTTCACAGACCGTGGGGTTCGGAGACTTGTCCGCTCCCTAAAGTAGGACAGATGGTGATCTGTGGCATCTCTGCCGAAAGAGCACAGTGCTGGTCCACGTACGCTACGGAGCACACCGTTCATCGTGCATTGTTGAACATGGGGCTCCGCAGCACACCATGAAACATCCCCTTTGAAAAATTATATACGACTGTACTTAAACTGACACAAAATACACTCCTGGAAATTGAAATAAGAACACCGTGAATTCATTGTCCCAGGAAGGGGAAACTTTATTGACACATTCCTGGGGTCAGATACATCACATGATCACACTGACAGAACCACAGGCACATAGACACAGGCAACAGAGCATGCACAATGTCGCCACTAGTACAGTGTATATCCACCTTTCGCAGCAATGCAGGCTGCTATTCTCCCATGGAGACGATCGTAGAGATGCTGGATGTAGCCCTGTGGAACGGCTTGCCATGCCATTTCCACCGCGCCTCAGTTGGACCAGCGTTCGTGCTGGACGTGCAGACCGCGTGAGAAGACGCTTCATCCAGTCCCAAACATGCTCAATGGGGGACAGATCCGGAGATCTTGCTGGCCAGGGTAGTTGACTTACACCTTCTAGAGCACGTTGGGTGGCACGGGATACATGCGGACGTGCATTGGCCTGTTGGAACAGCAAGTTCCCTTGCCGGTCTAGGAACGGTAGAACGATGGGTTCGATGACGGTTTGGATGTACCGTGCACTATTCAGTGTCCCCTCGACGATCACCAGTGGTGTACGGCCAGTGTAGGAGATCGCTCCCCACACCATGATGCCGGGTGTTGGCCCTGTGTGCCTCGGTCGTATGCAGTCCTGATTGTGGCGCTCACCTGCACGGCGCCAAACACGCATACGACCATCATTGGCACCAAGGCAGAAGCGACTCTCATCGCTGAAGACGACACGTCTCCATTCGTCCCTCCATTCACGCCTGTCGCGACACCACTGGAGGCGGGCTGCACGATGTTGGGGCGTGAGCGGAAGACTGCCTAACGGTGTGCGGGACCGTAGCCCAGCTTCATGGAGACGGTTGCGAATGGTCCTCGCCGATACCCCAGGAGCAACAGTGTCCCTAATTTGCTGGGAAGTGGCGGTGCGGTCCCCTACGGCACTGCGTAGGATCCTACGGTCTTGGCGTGCATCCGTGCGTCGCTGCGGTCCGGTCCCAGGTCGACGGGCACGTGCACCTTCCGCCGACCACTGGCGACAACATCGATGTACTGTGGAGACCTCACGCCCCACATGTTGAGCAATTCGGCGGTACGTCCACCCGGCCTCCCGCATGCCCACTATACGCCCTCGCTCAAACTCCGTCAACTGCACATACGGTTCACGTCCACGCTGTCGCGGCATGCTACCAGTGTTAAAGACTGCGATGGAGCTCCGTATGCCACGGCAAACTGGCTGACACTGACGGCGGCGGTGCACAAATGCTGCGCAGCTAGCGCCATTCGACGGCCAACACCGCGGTTCCTGGTGTGTCCGCTGTGCCGTGCGTGTGATCATTGCTTGTACAGCCCTCTCGCAGTGTCCGGAGCAAGTATGGTGGGTCTGACACACCGGTGTCAATGTGTTCTTTTTTCCATTTCCAGGAGTGTATTTTTAGCGCAACGCAATCTGACTTTCAAAAATCCCTAGAAAAGAATGGCCCTGACTAACATTAACCTATACCTTTCACAAATCACTTACCTCACAAAAATCTTCATTACTCGAACTACTGCAATACAGCGAGCGCCACTAGTGCCAGCTAAATAAAAGATTCAAACTACGGAAGGCACTAACTACTGATAGGCATACTTAGCAAATGAAAGATTTTAATAGAGAACAAACAATGTATTTACCTCAATAGTGTTCAAAAGTCATAATGTATATAGCAGTTCATGATATCCAGTATTGCAAATTTCAAAACTTCGCCATCTCTCTCCTCACATCCACCACTGCTGGCGGCTCACCTCCAACTGCGCAACGCTACGCGCTGTTCACATTCAGCCGCCCAACACTACAATGGCAGACAACAATGTAAACTAGCCACAGACTGCACACAGCACAGCCAGTGATTTTCATACTGAGCGCTACGTAACGTTGCCAATAACAAAACATAAACAGCCTACTTACAACCACGCCTATATTTTTACATGTCTACCCAACGACATCGTCAGTTACGACTGTAGTGGCACAGAACCATCGGGATTCGAACTTTGATCAATAGAAAACTGTTGCCTCTTTGTGTGAACATCATTTTTGCTACAATAGGTTGATGGTCGTCTTCAGAAACGCCATCATCGACGTGAACGGCGGCTCATAAATTGCAGCGCGCCACGGAAGCAGGCTCGTGGGAGCAGTATTATGTTGTGGCAGACATTCTCCTACTTCTACGTGGGGCCTGTGATGGTAATCGAAGACACGTCGAAAGCTGTGAACCACCGCAATCCTTCATGCTTCATGTCTTCCCCGACGGGGATGTCATCTTTCAGCTGTTTAATTGTCTGTGTCTCAGAGCCTGAACCGTGCAACAGTGGTTTGAGTAGCATTACAGTGAAATCAGGTTGATGTCTCGGCGACCATATTCACCTGGTGCATATCCTGTCGAACCCACCTGCGTCGATATCGGGGCCCATCACTGCTTACGCAAAACAGCGGCTCGTTATATAAGCGAATTATATGTCCCGTGCATAGACATGTAATGCCACTTACCTTCACAAACCTACCAACAAACTGTCAGATCTCTAATACGCAGAATCAGTGATGTATTTTGTTTCAAAGATGGAAAAAAGCTATTAAACATGTTGTAATGTCTCTTGCAGCGGTCTCTCCGCGATATTTTCAGAAATTTTTATAAATTATATAACTCAGTACGTATCTCGAAATATCTCTTCTTATCTTGCCGATTCCTAAAGTTTAATATACGATGATTATCAATGCAGAGTAGTTTCAAGCCCTATTATTCCTTGGAGCGTGCATTTACTCCATGGAATAGCTTCTCTGCTATCTATGTTTTCTCTTATGAAAAGAATGATTCAGATCTTTCGAATTGGCCGTGAAAGAACGAAGATGTATATGTATGTATTGTTGAGCTAGTCGCCATCTTGATGAGATTCTGTATGAGAAGGTATGTAATACATGAACTAAACTAAAGTAAGTGTGTTCGCGTATTATTTAACTGATTACACAGCTCTACAAAATAATTTTTTTTTCGTTGCCAGGGAAGTTTGAACGAAAATGGGATATTGTTATGATACTCATTCCGAGTATATTTGTACTTTTTCCAAATTGGCTCTGGTTTTTGAGATATAGGTTATTTGTGAAAATGAGAGTTTCATGTGGATAATATCGACTGCAGGGTCCATATATGGTGTAATGTATTTGCTACCTGTTTTTTAATTAGTGATATTGTACTATCTTTATTAAACAATTGTGCTCAGGGAGTGCATCTGTGTGTTGAGGATTACATCATGCAAACATCACACTGTCAGCATGTGTTCAGTCCTGTTGTGCGGTGCGTGTGTTGAAGATATTGAGGGTTGTGCAGATTTGAATTCGGCGGTACTCGACATTCATTTGTTGGCCGAGGTAATCCCCGCAACAGCCGATAGGTAGCGTTCAGTGTAAACAAGAAAAATGGCGATGGTCGAAAGTCACATACATGTGCAGTGCAGCTTCAAGGAGATAGAACCTTTTCATCGTGACGTAGAAAATAAGAGGTGAGTATTCATTTCACAAAAAACAATTAATGATGTTTGTTGGATGTGATTGACGTGCAAATACAAGAAAGTTCTGCATAATTTGTAGTATTTGTGCAATTTTGTTTTAGGAAAACATGAGTTCTTCACGCCGTCTTTGCGTGAACCATCCAGATGAGTTCTGCTACATTTGTGGTGAATACGTTCTTCAAAAGAACAGGAAGAATATCACTCCTTTTGTGAAGGAAGCGTATCTGACATATTTCGGAATTAAACTTGGAGATCAAGACAAGGCGTGGGCACCCCATAAAGTTTGTAAATGCTGTGTGGAGTGCTTACGGCAGTGGACAAAACGAAAAAGGAAAAGCTTAAACTTCGGAGTGCCTATGGTATGGCGAGAGCACAAGAACCATACAGATGATTGCTATTTTTGCATTGTTAATGTGAAAGGTTTTAATAGATTCAAAAAACGAAAGTGGGAATATCCCGATTTGGAGTCAGCAAGAAGACCGGTGGTGCACAGCAACGATGTTCCTATACCAACCTTCACAACATTACCCACGCTAACATCATCAGATGATGAGGTGCACGGCGAGGAATGTACAAGTAGTGGTTCGGAATACGAAGGACGTGAGACACAACCCCAGCAGTTCGACCAGAAGGAGCTCAGTGACTTGATACGAGAACTCAATCTTTCAAAGCATGCATCAGAACTCTTAGCATCCAGGCTTAAGGAAAAGAACTTTCATCCAAGTGTTATAATAACAGCTTACCGGACGAGAGAAGAAAACCTTCTTCCATACTTCAACCAAGAAGAGGTTATAGTGTATTGCAGCAATATACCTGGACTTTTACTTGAATTGGGGCTGCCGGAATATAGACCAGAGGACTGGCGTCTCTTCATAGACAGTTCCACTAGACGTTTAAAATGTGTTCTCCTACACAATGGCAATCGTTACGCATCTATTCCAATTGCCCACTCAACAAAACTTTGTGAAGCATATGCTAACATCAAGATGGTTCTGCAGAAAATTCAGTATATGCAGCACCAGTGGTTGATTTGTGTTGATTTGAAAATGGTGAACTTCTTGCTTGGACAACAAAGTGGATACACAAAGCACCCATGTTTTATCTGCATGTGGGATAGTAGGGCAAAGCACGAACATTGGAAGCAGAAAACATGGTCTCCAAGGGAACATATGGCTGTTGGTGAAGCAAACATCATTAATGAACCTCTGGTTGGTAGGGACAAGATTGTTCTTCCACCATTACATATTAAGTTAGGACTAATGAAGCAATTCACCAAAGCTTTAGACAGAAATGGTAATTGCTTCACATACATCTGCAATACGTTCCCTGGACTCAAAACTTAAGGCAGGAATATTTGATGGTCCTCAAATTCGCAGGCTCATCAACGATACCAATTTCACAAGTGTCATGACTGTCACTGAAGCATCGGCCTGGAACAGTTTTGTCGCTGTTGTAAAATGTTTTTTGGGCAATCATAAAGCTCCCAATTACGAGGAACTGGTCAAAAACATGCTCACTAACTTTCAAAACTTAGGAGCTAACATGAGCATAAAATTGCACTTCCTTCACAGCCACTTGGATCGATTTCCTCGTAATCTAGGTGATTTCAGTGAGGAACTTCGAAATTGTTTCACTGCTTAATGAATTTAAGTTAAGCTCAAGTTAATCAGGATAGAACAGTATTGAACTGTGAATGTGATAAGCCTGCTTTATGAATGAAAATTCCCTTAATATACGCATGTTTTTTACTACCGTGATCAGTGAAGCTAAATCAGGCCGGTGTGAGAGAGGTTTTTAAATTTTAGATCCCACAAAAAATATTAAAATGTGGTCATAATGTTTTGGGTAGTCAGTGTATTCGCGCTCCTTGTAATATGCAAGTAACCTCTGACTCCTGCACGCTCCCCACACTGCAACTCACTCACATCCACTAGCCTATCACTGTAAGTCGCTCATACCCGTCTCCACCTACTTACCCACTCTCAGTCACTCATTTGGCCCAACTCATTGTCATTTTCTCTTTGTGTTTCTCTGTCACTGTCACCTGTCTCATAGCTGAAGTTTTCTTACTTCTGTCCTACACCACTGCTCTCTCCCAGCACAAAACAGTGCGATTATGTTCGCAAGCCAAAACTTTTGGGAAAATCTTCAAGTCTGCTGAGGAAGGTACACTGAGGTAGCTCTTAAGTCAGAGTCCTTACAACAGGAGCATATTGACCTTATTTGTGCTTCGATAGTAGAGTTTTTAGGCTGCTGTCCGCTCCCTTAGCCGAGTTGTCAACGCGTCTGACAGCCATGCAGTAGGCCCGGGATTGATTACCGGCCGAGTCGGAGATCTTTCCCTCTCGGGGACAGGGTGTCGCTTTATCATCATCATCATTGCATATTAATCAATACGCAAGTCACTGAATGTAATCTTAACTGAAAAGAATAGCATTGCGATGGGCAAACTTCCCCAGATGGGGACTGGCAGCCATTAATGCCGCAGAATCATTTCATTTTTTTGTTTCTTGTGGTTCGCTTGTTTTCCCACAGAAGGGCATGTCACTCATATGAAAAGAACTTCATGGGTCAGTAAAAGTTTCAATGTTTACTCATGTGAAATTGAAATAATACTACAGCGATTTTACCTCTCAGAGCCGCGCGGGATTAGCCGAGCGGTCTGACGGCGCTGCAGTCATGGACTGAGTGGCTAGTCCCGGCGGAGGTTAGAGTCCTCCCTCGGGCATGGGTGTATCTCCATATGCTGCTTAAGACCCACCGTAGCCAGCATCAAATGCAAAAAGAACGAAAAGGTTTTCTCCGTTTGCTTAAGCAAGAAGATGTATGTAATATTCATATTTTGACCCTGCACTGTTCTGTAGTACCACTAAGATGACCCTTCTGTGGGTATACAAATGGTTCCTAACTTAAGGAGCATAAAAAATACTTCACCTTACCTTTCTATCACCAACAGAATCTGGGTCATGAGCTGCGGAAAATCCCTTTTTTAAGCACGGCGTTTTAGAACATATGATGTAGCACAGCCTCTCACCTGCGTACCGATGTATTTAAATTCTTTATTAATTATTAAATGAAAAATTCAATACTAAATTATTGGATCATAACTGAAATCATCGGCTGTAAGCAATGAATGTTAGGGACCCTCGATAAGAAACTGAGTTCTTGTATATAAAACATGGTGCGCTTAATTCACATTAGTTAGTAGTTCCGCGATGAACAGAGAAATGGCAACTGTGTGTTTACTTTCAAATTGTCACTAACGGCAGTTTTGTCAAGATGTTTTGTATGATCAAAAATGGTTCAAATGGCTCTGAGCACTATGGGACTTACCTTCTGAGGTCATCAGTCCCCTACAACTTAGAACTACTTAAACCTTACTAACCCAAGGACATCACACACATCCGAGCCCGAGGCAGGATTCGAACCTGCGGCCTTAGCGGTCGCGCGGTTCCATACTGTAGCGCCTAGAACCGCTCGGCCACGGCGGCCGGCGATGTTTGTATATAATGATTGGTAAGTCCCATAAACATGACTGCCAGTAGCAGTAACGTGTGCGATGTTTGTGATAGGAAAACACTTTCATGGGCGGTTCGTAAAAATTTTAGGCTTCTGTGCATAATTACGACTTAGGTAAAGATCCTGGACGTGTTTCTGAACGCAACTGCGCTTCAAAAGTTTTTGATAATCAGGACTTCCGAAGATTCACTTTGTTGTACTTGCGGGGAGCGGGAAATCCGGGTTCTTGTCTAAGACTGCATAAATTTTCAGTTGTCGCCAATGAATTATTTTCAGTGTCCTCATGTGGCTGACATTAGTATTTTCCTTTAATCATAAATATAGCTAAATCCCAAGCCAATGAACATCGAAAAGTCGTAAGAAACACTTATGTCTACATCTACATCTACATTTATACTCCGCAAGCCACCCAACGATGTGTGGCGGAGGGCACTTTACGTGCCACTGTCATTACCTCCCTTTTCTGTTCCAGTCGCGTATGGTTCGTGGGAAGAACGACTGTCTGAGAGCCTCCGTGCGCGCTCGAATCTCTCTAATTTTACACTCGTGATCTCCTCGGGAGGTATAAGTAGGGGGAAGCAATATATTCAATACCTCATCCAGAAACGCACCCTCTCGAAACCTGGCGAGCAAGCTACACCGCGATGCAGAGCGCCTCTCTTGCAGAGTCTGCCACTTGAGTTTGCTAAACATCGCCGTAACGCTATCACGCTTACCAAATAACCCTGTGACGAAACGCGCCGCTCTTCTTTGGATCTTCTCTATCTCCTCCGTCAACCCGATCTGGTACGGATCCCACACTGATGAGCAATACTCAAGCATAGGTCGGAAGAGTGTTTTGTAAGCCACCTCCTTTGTTGATGGACAACATTTTCTAAGGACTCTCCCAATGCATCTCAACCTGGTACCCGCCTTACCAACAATTAATTTTATATGATCATTCCACTTCAAATCGTTCCGCACGCATACTCCCAGATATTTTACGGAAGTAACTGCTACCAGTGTTTGTTCCGTTACCATATAATCATACAATAAAGGATCCTTCTTTCTATGTATTCGCAATACATTACATTTGTCTAGGTTAAGGGTCAGTTGCCACAACCTGCACCAAGTGCCTATCCGCTGCAGATCTTCCTGCATTTCGCTACAATTTTCTAATGCTGCAACTTCTCTGTATACTACAGCATCATCCGCGAAAAGCCGCATGGAACTTCTGACACTATCTACGAGGTCATTTATATATATTTGTGAAAAGCAATGGTCCCATAACACTCCCCTGTGGCACGACAGAGGTTACTTTAACGGCTGTAGACGTCTCTCCATTGATAACAACATGCTGTGTTCTGTTTGCTAAAAACTCTTCAATCCAGCCACACAGCTGGTCTGATATTCCGTAGGCTCTTACTTTGTTTATCAGGCGACAGTGCGGAACTGTATCGAACGCCTTCCGGAAGTCAAGTTAAATAGCATCTACCTGGGAGCCTGTGCCCGCATCTCGTGGTCGTGCGGTAGCGTTTTCGCTTCCCACACCCGGGTTCCCGGGTTCGATTCCCGGCGGGGTCAGGGATTTTCTCTGCCTCGTGATGGCTGTCCTTAGGTTAGTTAGGTTTAAGTAGTTCTAAGTTCTAGGGGACTTATGACCACTGCAGTTGAGTCCCATTGTGCTCAGAGCCATTTTTTTTTTTTTGGGAGCCTGTATCTAATATTTTTTGGGTCTCATGAACAAATAAAGCGAGTTGGGTCTCACACGATCGCTGTTTCCGGAATCCATGTTGATTCCTACAGAGTAGATTCTGGGTTTCCAAAAACGACATGATACTCGATCAAAAAACATGTTCTAATTTCTACAACAGATCGACGTCAGAGATACAGGTCTATAGTTTTGCGTATCTGCTCGACGACCCTTCTTGAAGACTGGGACTACCTGTGCTCTTTTCCAATCATTTGAAACCTTCCGTTCCTCTAGAGACTTGCGGTACACGGCTGTTAGAAGGGGGCAAGTTCTTTCGCGTACTCTGTGTAGAATCTAATTGGTATCCCGTCAGGTCCAGTGGAATTTCCTCTGTGGAGTGATTCCGGTTGCTTTTCTATTCCTTGGACACTTATTTCGATGTCACCCATTTTTTCGTTTGTGCGGGGATTTAGAGAAGGAACTGCAGTGCGGTCTTCCTCTGCGAAACAGCTTTGGAGAAAGGTGTTTAATATTTCAGCTTTACGCGTGTCATCCTCTGTTTCAATGCCATCATCATCCCGGAGTGTTTGGATATGCTGTTTCGAGCCACTTACTGATTTAAAGTAGGACCAGAACTTCCTAGTATTTTCTGTCAAGTCGGTACATGGAATTTTACTTTCGAATTCACTGAACGCTTCACGCATAGCCCTCCTTACGCTAACTTTGCCATCGTTTAGCTTCTGTTTGTCTGCGAGGTTTTGGCTGCGTTTAAACTTGGAGTGAAGCTCTCTTTGCTTCTCAGTAGTTTCCTAACTTTGTTGTTGAACCACGGTGGGTTTTTCCCGTCCCTCACAGTTTTACTCGGCACGTACCTGTCTAAAACGCATTTTACGATTGCCTTGAACTTTTTCCATAATCACTCAACAGTGTCAGTGTCGGAACAGAAATTTTCGTTTTGATATGTTAGGTAGTCCGAAATCTGCCTTCTATTACTCTTGCTAAGCAGATAAACCTTCCTCCCATTTTTTATATTCCTATTAACTTCCACATTCAGGGATGCTGCAACGGCCTTATGATCTCTGATTCCCTGTTCTGCACTTACAGAGTCGAAAAGTTCGGGTCTGTTTGTTATCAGTAGGTCCAAGATGTTATCTCCACGAGTCGGTTCTCTGTTTAATTGCTCGAGGTAATTTTCGGATAGTGCACTCAGCACAATGTCACTCGATGCTCTGTCCCTACCACCCGTCCTAAACATCTGAGTGTCCCAGTCTATATCTGGTAAATTGAAATCTCCACCTAAGACTATAACATGCTGAAAAAATTTATGTGAAGTGTATTCCAAATATTCTCTCAGTTGTTCTGCCACTAATGCTGCTGAGTCGGGAGGTCGGTAAAAGGAGCCAATTATTAACCGAGCTCGGTTGTTAAGTGTAACATCCACCTATAATAATTCACGGGAACTATCCACTTCTACTTCACTACAGGATAAACTACTACTAACAGCGACAAACACGCCACCACCGGTTGCATGCGATCTATCCTTTCTAAACACCGTCTGTGCCTTTGTAAAAATTTCGGCAGAATTTATCTCTGGCTTCAGCCAGCTTTCTGTACCTGTAACGATTTCAGCTTCGGTGCTTTCTATCAGCGCTTGAAGTTCCGGTACTTTACCAATGCAGCTTCGACAGTTTACAATTACAATACCGATTGCTGCTTGGTCCCCGCATGTCCTGACTTTGTCCCGCACCCTTTGAGGCTGTTGCCCTTTCTGTACTTGCCCGAGGCCATCTAACCTAAAAAGCCGCCCATTCCACGCCACACAACCCCTGCTACCCTTGTAGCCACTTGCTGCGTATAGTGGACTCCTGACCTATCCAGCGGAACCCGAAACCCCACCACCCTATGGCGCAAGTCGAGGAATCTGCAGCCCACATGGTCGCAGAACTGTCTCAGCCTCTGATTCAGACCCTCCACTCGGCTCTGTACCAAAGGTCCGCAGTCAGTCCTGTCGACGATGCTGCAGATGGTGAGCTCTACTTTCATCCCGCTAGCGAGACTGGCAGCCTTCACCAAATCAGATAGCCGCCGGAAGCCAGAGAGGATTTCCTCCGATCCATAGCGACACACATCATTGGTGCATACATGAGCGAACACCTGCAGATGGGTGCACCATGTACCCTTCATGGCATCCGGAAGAACCCTTTCCACATCTGGAATGACTCCCTCCGGTATGCACACGGAATGCACACTGGTTTTCTTCCCCTCTCTTGCTGCCATATAAGGGGCCCCATTACGCGCCTGACGTTGGAGCTACCAGTAAGCCCACCCTCTGCGACCGCTCGGATCTTGAAGACTGAGGGGCAACCTCTGGAACAGGACAAGCAGCCATGTCCGGCCGAAGATCAGTATCAGCCTGAGACAGAGCCTGAAACCGGTTCGTCAGACAAACTGGAGAGGCCTTCCGTTCAGCCCTCCGGAATGTCTTTCGCCCCCTGCGTTACTGGTGACAGAGTTCCCACATTTCACCACTCCTGAATTTATTGTGGTGCAACCTAACGACTACTTGGTAGAGAAGGAATATCATGTTTAATGTCAATTTCAGACCACAATCCCATTATACCTTCTTCACTAGGCATAGCCAGAAGAGAATAGAATCTGTCTCTCCCTATGGGTTGAAGTTAGAATCGAACCGAGACCATCATCATAGGAAACTATCATCAATCCAACAGACCACCATGTCTGACCAAAATCTCAAAATCTCCGGGAAAGAAAAAGAGACCCCGAATCATGCTCTGTATATCTATTTAAAAACATGCTCATGTGACCCACTACTAATTTCAAGGGAGTAACTAACGAATTTACCACCATTCTTGCAGTATAAGAAATTTTACATATTTTAGACACATGTTACACATACTTTTAGCTAACTTACCCCCCCCCCCCACACACACACACACACTTTTCGTAAACCGACTCGCACTATCATAAGTAATAATCAGTCTTTCGATGAAAAACAGTTTTCCTTGAACATTTTAATTTTTTAAATGATGAAAAATAAATGATATTTAATTTTTGTAGATGTCTTACTAAACCACGAACTTTTGAGTTAGTGAGGCAATCTGTACTGTTTGTTTCTAACCTTAAGTCCATCACGACTGCTACCTACAACTCCTTCTCAAAACGGAAAGATATCCACATTGATATTAGATACTTGTAACGAAACCCCATTTCTCTACCTACCAATATTTGTTTCATCCGCGCGTTTAACCCCATTTAAAATGAAACAACTTATAATATGTGTAGTACACTAATTAAGTATCCTGTCTGTAAATCACTTGGTCGTTGGACTCCTTTCTTCGGAAGTGCGAGAAACTGGAAGACTTTTGGCGTCCAATACCTTGTGTCTGACCACTGGTACTACTACTAGTAATAATAATAATAATAATAGTGCTGAGTATGACATATGGCAATGTTGTACCTATTACAAAGATATTGTTGTTTTGTGCTATCAGTTAGTTCATTTACTATTTGAAACGAATAATGAAGCAATATTTTATCAATTGTGGGAGCAACATACAACTTGGAGAAATCATTTTTATGAGATATTTTATCGTAGGTGATTTATGTCTCAATTTTACTATTATAGATGCATGATGCAAAGTATGTGTGTAGGGGATGTACTATGTCAGGACGATGATGATCATACATTTTTACACAAACTATAATCTCACCACATTGTATCACATGTTAATGCTACCATTTGAAAAAAAAGTACTTATTGATAACTTTTATAATCAGAATTATAGTCTCACAAAGTAATGATAATAGTAATGACCTATTAAAAATAATTTAGTTTCATGTCTGAAATGAAGTTGAGCCCTTTTGTCTTTACTTCACAGAAAATTACATTTTGCCCCTAAGGGGGAATTTACCCCCAGGCTGGGAACAGTTGTCGTATACGGAACGGCGGAAAACTAGTCAAATTCACATCTTTATTCAACTTGTTGCTACTGTGTTACACGTAAGGTCATTTACAAACATTAACTCGCTAAATTCTCATTAATCAAACACAAAAAATTTAGGTATAGCGACAAATCACTCATGCTGACGCCAGTCTTAAATGTACATATGGAGGAATCTAGAATTAGGTACTATTTTAGAAATTAATAATAAATCATTTGTAACAAATTGGGTATATGTCCAGCAATAAAGAGCCATGATCTTTCTGTAGCTGACATCAAACCCTATCCTACTGTCCAGATTGCGTGTGTATGTCATCTGCTACGTTTACACAGAATTTTCACTAAAACCTTGTTATGTACATTGCAATAATTTTAGTGAGTTCGTCTCTTTATTGAAATTCCAACGCAGTCTTTAGATTTCCTATAGCATGTGTGGAAGACGTATAGGTATTTTTAGTGAATATTCGGACCTACAGTTTTAGCACAGACAAAACCTGGCTTTTGCTTAGGGACCACAAGCCCTCGATGGCCACTTTGCACCAACCTCCATGAGATTTCCAAGTAGCGAGTGCTTTTTTGGCCTGGCAAAATCCACCTCCACATCCGCAACGCCCACCAACCAACACCCAATGCCCACATTTCATAGCTCGCTGCAGTGGCTCACAACACTAGTCAGTCTACACTCACCTAAGTGGATCAGCTGCTACACGGCAATTTGCTACCCAGATCTCACTCAACTATGCGCACTGCTTTCTCCTTAATGCAGTTGCGTACACAGTTCGTAACATCTCAAGATTGAAGCTCTATTGGTGAAGGTCCATCTACAATCTATGAAACCAATATTTATGGGGCTATTGGCTGAGTACCTAGTGTTGCCCAGGTATGTATTTATTTCAATTATCTATCAGTCCACCTACTCCATCCATCTCTCTCTGCCCCTCCACCTTACCCTCTACCTCTGATCATCTCCTTCCATCCTCTCTATCTCCTCCACCCTCTCCCTCTGTCCACCTTCTCCACACCCCACTCTCTATCCATATCCTTCTACCCCTCTTTCTGTCCAGCTCCTCATGCCCCACTCTCTCTATTTAATCCTCCCTCCTCCCTCTGTCCATCTGACATTCCTTTCCTCTACCTAACTACTCTTTCCCCATCGGCCCGTTTTCTCCTCCTCCATCTAATTCTATTCCCTCCTGTCCCCTCTCTTTGTTCACCTCCTCCTCCTGTCTCTGCTCATCTTGTCCTGCCACTACACCTGTACATCTCTAACTCCTCCTATCCCTGTTCATCTCTTTCTCCCCCCCCCCCCCCCCCATCATTGTTCATATCCTTCTCTCTCCTTTCTCTGTCCAGCTCCTCCTTTCTCTGTCCATCTCCTCAACTTCTTTCTCTCTGTTCATCTCCTCCTCTTTCTCTGTCCATTTCCTCCTCCAGCTCGTCCTGTTTGTCTTCTCTTCTTCCCCCTTTTGCCCATCTCTCCCTCCCCCTTTCTGTATCCATCTATTCCTCTTTCCTTACTCTGCCTCCTCCCCTCCTTTCTCTCGTTTCATTTCTCTCTCACCCTCCCTGTGTCCATGCCGTCCTACCCCATTTCTACATCCATCTCCTCCTTCACCCTCTCTGTGGGTCCATCTACACCTCGCCCTTCTCGCTCCAATTGTCACCACTACCCAAATTGTAGTCTGGCTGTTCTTACTGCCATACTATTTCTTTCCAGATCTCAAGTAATACGAGCGCCGTGTTTGGATGAAATCGTTCATGGGGTTAGGATGAGCCATTTACCAGTGTCCTACGCTGTGAATTTACACGTAAAATATATGTCACGTATATTAACACACTTTGCACTTATTTGTACACATCTCCATTGAGTTTCGCACTGCACTTTCATTACCACGAAGTTCAATGTTTGTGACATCCTAACTCCTGAATTAGGTGTCACACAGTTCTAAATCTTTGCACGTACAACCAGTGGTATACGTGGCTAATGTGTGCGAAATGTGTTGTGAATAGATTTTGTTGTAAACAAGTAATGAAGTTAAACGCGAAGCAGGAAGCGACAGTTTTTCACGTCTCTCAGTATTTATGGCGTGACACATATGTCGTGCAATTATGTAATATTGATGGTACATTCAGAGGAACAGGAGAACACTGTCTGCAAAATGTGGTGTGTATCGGGAATGTAATAAAGGAGTATTAATTAAAACGTCACGTTTCATGCGCCAGTTTTACTGCATGAACAACGAAAATGCAGTAAACGATAAACTTCTTTCTTTTCTTCATTTTGTGGGGGATATCAGAGAGAAGAGGTTTTGTGAAGCTTTAAAATTGTGTGTGAAGTTTTTTCCAAGTCACTAAACGCTCTCATATTGGATGAATAAAATATGGATATTCGTCGGGGGCGACACTGGATTTTCACCCTTACCCCCACCACTGTCACAGGTAGGTGGTTCTTACCACCACAGCGATCCTTTACAATCTGGTACCTGTGTCGGATTTGGGTGAAATAAGTGAAATAGTTTAGGAGAAGATGTAGAACATGCATGCATACATAGATACATACGTACATTCCTATGTGATGTATGGATACTTAATTGTAAGAAAAAGCTTTTCCTTCACGGTCCACGGTATTAATTACGCTGTCCACTTTAGACTGCTGGAGGAAGATAACTTAGGAAAGTTATACTCTTAAACACATGGAAATGGTATGCGAAACGTAATGCAAAAGTAAGAAATACAGAGGGAGGGGTTGGTTGTAACCACCTTTTGAAATGTTGCTCACGAGGTCGATAACTTCATGGAAACAATAAAGGGCGTCAGGCAGTCCAGCTTACATATGATTTCGTAGTTTTATAATTGCATTGTCTGATCAAGTAGGCCGAATACCTTTCCTTTGCGTTAGGTTCATAAAATTATATACATATCAAAAAAGTTCCGGAACCTGTAGAGAAAATTGGAATAAAGATCAACATAAACATCATTTCCGCCCTTTTCATTGCACATCAAGCCACACATTGCATGTAGTACCACAATACAGCGAGGCCTTCAGAAGTGGTGGTCCAGATTGCTGTACACACCGGTACCTCTAATACCCAGCAGCACGTCCTCTTGCACTGAAGCGTGCCTGTATTCGTCGTGGCATACTATCCATAAATTCATCAAGGCACTGTTGGTCCAGATTGTTACACTCCTCAACGGCGATTCGGCGTAGATCCCTAAGAGTGGTTGGTGGGTCACGTCGTACACGAACAGCCCTTTTCAACCTATCCCAGGCATGTCCGTTAGGGTTCATGTCTGGAGGACATGCTGGCCACTCTAGTCGAGCGATGTTGTTATCCTGAAGGAAATCATTCACAAGATGTGCACGATAGGGACGGGAATTGTCGTCCATGAAGGAGAATGTTTCGCCAATATGTTGCCGATATGGTTGCACTATCGGTAGGAGGATGGCATTCACGTATCGAACAACCGTTACAGCGCCTTCCATGACCAAGAGCGGCGTACGTCGGCCCCACATAGTGGCACGACAAAACAGCAGCCACATTGCTGCACTCGCTGGACAGTGTGTCTAAGGTGTTCAGCCTGACCGGGTTGCCTCAAAACACGTTTCCAACGATTGTCTGGTTGAAGGCATTTGCGACACCCATCGGTGAAGAGAACTTGATGACAATCCTGAGCGGTCCATTCGTCATGTTGTTGGGACCATCTGTAGCGCGCTGCATGGTGTTGTAGTTGCAAAGATGGACTTCGCCATGGACGTCGGGAGTGGAGTTGCGCATCGTGCAGCCTATTTCGCACAATTTGAGTCTTAACACGACGACCTCTGGCTGCACGAAAAGCATTATTCAACATGGTGGCATTGCTGTCAGGGTTCTTCCACGCCATAATCCGTAGGGAGCCGGCGTCCACTGCAGTAGTAGCTCTTGGGCGGTCTGAGCAGGGCATATCATCGACAGTTCCTCTCTTTGTGTATCTCCTCCATTTCCGAACTACTTCACTTAGTTCACTCCGACACGATTGGACACTTCCCTTGTCGAGAGCCCTTCCTGGTACAAAGTAACAATGCGGATGCGATCGAACCGCGGTACTGACCGTCTAGGCATGATTGAACTACAGACAGGACAAGCGGTGCGCCTCCTTCCTGGTGGAATGACTGGAACTGATCAGCTGTCAGACTCCCTCCGTCTAATAGGCGCTGCTCATGCATGGCTGTTTACATCTTTGGGCGGGTTTAGTGACATCTCTGAACAGTCAAAGGGACTGTGTCTGTGATACAATTGCCACAGTCAACATCTATCGTCAGCAGTTCTGGGAACTGGGCTGATGCAAAACTTTTTTTGACGTGTCTACATGTCAGGGAGCAAGGTCACTGCGGGAACTGCAGCCAATATCTGTAACCACCTCCCCTAAACGTGGGTGGTCGCTGGACTGAATGTATGTTGTGTAATGTAAAACATATGCGACTGGATGGTCTCAGGTGAAAAATATTGGTTTAACTTCGCAGTAGAAGTCTGGGGACGGCAGCTGAAATTTTAAAGCTGGTCCGAGACGCCAATCTGTCGGGAGTGGGAGCGGTCATCTGCGCTGGTTTCCGCGCCTGGAGCTGTTGCGATTGGTTGTCCCAGACCGCAAGACAGGGACACCTTCGTTCAAATTTCGGACGTTAAACCGAGTGGAAAATTTTGAGGGGAAGAACTACGCATTGACTCTCCTGTGTACTGATTCCAGGAGTCGTATGGCATTACTGGCAAACTTATGTTGGTGATAGATCGATGCGACCACCCACTCCCACAAAGCTTTTTGGCTCTCTGTACTCAGAGGCGAGGTAGCTCGAATTTTCAACAGACGTTACTAGGCAAGAACGAGACGAGTCGCATCACAGGGTGTATGTTTCGTAAGTATGACGTTCAGGTTCTCTGTGCACCGGAACGGCGATTTTTCATGGAGGTTATTTCAATTTTGAGTTACGATTCTATATAACGGTTAATCTCTACCGTTAGGAGCATTGTGGGATTCTCGAGAGGGATTCTTCCGCTACCGTTTTACTTAGATTCAGATGCAACCGAACCTGTTTTTTAATCAACCATGATTAACATCACGAATCGTGTGCCCAGTTGACTTCTATGATTCTCTACGGTGCGAATCATAAGTTGGTTTTGGATTATTCGACCACTAGTAGAAGATGTTGGTTCAAAATGGCTCTGAGCACTATGGGACTTAACATCTGAGGTCATAAGTCCCCTAGAACATAGAACTACTTAAACCTAACTAACCTAAGGGCATCACACACACCCATGCCCGAGGCAGGATTCGAACATGCGACCGTAGCAGTCCCGCGGTTCCGGACTGCAGCGCCAGAACCGCTAGACCACCGCGGCCGGCAGAAGATGTTGAAATTTGCTTTAGAATATTCTGTGAGTTTGGATCTTTGTGTTTGAACAAATGCGCGTCCATGTTGCGTTCCTTAGCCAACACAGTCCTTTCTAGATCATTACGTTAAAACAGTTCCTTTTTAAGGAACCATAGCGTTGAGTTTTTCTATGTGTTTCATGTTAAATGCAGCTCAGAAGCATGCTCCTAATTTCTGAATAAATCTTATCCACGCAGATACTTTGTTCGTTAAACTGCGCCACAATGTGCATACCAGTAAGGCTTTCCTCCACCTGTGGTCTCTAACCTCACGTAGACTGTGAGGAAGGGTTAATACGAAATGCACTGAAGCGCCAAAGAAACTGGTATAGGCATAGTATTCAAATACAAAGATACGTAAAAGAGCAGAAGTGTCTGGCGCAGTTGCTGGATCGGTTACTGCTGATACAGTGGCAGGATAACAGGAGTTAAGTGAATTTGAAAGAGGTGTAGTCGGCGCATGAGTGATGGGACACACCGTCTCCGAGGTAGCAATGAAGTGGGGACTTTCGCGTACGACCATTTCACGAGTGTACCATAAATATCAGGAATCCGGTAGAACATCAACTCTCCGTTATCGCTGCGGCCGGAAAAGGATCCTGCAACAACGGGACCAACGACCACTGAAGAGAATTGTTCAACGTGATACAAGTGGAACCCTTCCGCAAATTGCTGCAGATTTCAATGCTGGACCAAGTGTCAGCGTGTGAACCACTTAAGGGGCTCCGGAACGCCCTATACTTGCAATGTTAAAATAACGCTTATAAATTACATCTTTCCTCACAAAGTATTTGAGGTAGGAAGTTGAACTTTTTACAGATTATTTATTGGAATATGGGCTACAACTTAACACAGGGATTTTACAAAATTTTAGTTCAGTTATTAAAGATGATTTTTTTCAATTGTAATGAAAATTCACAACATTTTTTTGCAATTTTTTATTTATATATTCAAAAATATACAGTTTTTGGAAAAAGGCTGTGTTAAATTATGCAGAAGGTACATGCAATTAGTATGAGAAAATAAAAGTTTTGGGAATCGAGCGAGAAAGATTGGATTAACTTTTTAGTGCATTCTAGGTCCATAGGATGGATTATCTTCATTCTCTGCAAACTCCTCCTCCAGCTTCCTCTTGTTCCTCCTCCTGTTTACTCTTGCTTGTATTTCTACACTCTTTACAGCCCTGTCTGCAGCCCGAAGGCGTTCCTTGTCTAAAGCAAGCATCGCTCGTACCATGTTAGAACCTATCTTCATTCCGATATTTCTAAATACCTTGCACCTTACAATGTTGCCATCATTGAAAGTCGCAACAGCAACTTTACTTTTACTCATTATTATACTTCAACAAAACAGAGACTCAAGAAACAGTATTAATTACGAATATTTTCGAGATAACGACAGAGTAAATAAACATGAAAAAATCCACAATCACACCAGCGATATATATTGAACCATCACAGGTTAGCCACAACACATACTTTATCTCACATCACTAAAATGTACCTGATGAACACGGACGTTAATAATAACACCATTTGACAGCAGTTTAACAGCGCCACAGTGGGTCACGCCCATGTAGAACACATTTCAAAAAATATTTAAAAATAGTTGTAGTGTTCGGAATTGAATAAATTATATATCTATTAAAAGGTAATAGTCTGCAGATTCAGAAAACGCAAAAAAGTAAAAATTGAACTTTTCATGATTTTGAGCCTTTCCGGAGCCCCATAACAAAACGTCATCGATATGGGCTTTCGGAGTCGAAGACCCCTCGTGTACCCTGCACGACACAAAGCTTTACGCCTCGCCTGGGCCCGTCAACACTGGAAACACGTTTGACTGGTTGGACGAGTCTCTCGCTTCAAATTGTATCGAGCGAATGGACGTGTGCGGGGATGGAGACAACCTCATGAACCCATGGACCCAGCATGTCAGCAGGGGACTGTTCTAGCTGGTGGAGGCTCTGCAATCGTGTTGGGGCGTGTGCAGTTGGAGTGATGTGGGACCCCTGATACGTCTAGATACGACTCTGAAAAGTGACACTTAAAAAGCATCCTGTCTTATTACCTGCATCCATTCATGTTCATTGCGCATTACGACGGACTTGGGCAATTCCAGCAGGACAATGCGACACCCCACACGTCCACAATTGCCACAGATTGGCTCCAGGAACACTCTTCCAAGTTTAAACATTTCCGAGGGCCACAAGACTCCCCAGACATGCCTTGCAACGAGCTGTTCAGAAGAGATTGTACTCTTACGGATTTATGGACAGCCCTCCAGGATTGATGGCGTCAGTTCCCTCCAGCACTACACGCCACGTTGTGGCACTTCTGCGTGCTTGCGGGGGCGCTACACGATATTACGCAGGTGTACCAGTTTCTTTGCCTCTTCAGTGTATTTTATAAAGTGTAACCCACGATTGATCGATCTGAAATTCTGTAGTTAGATTTCTTTTTCACTTTCTCTTTTTCGGTAGAAATTAGGGCTAAATGGAACCTAACATTTTAGGAACTTCACTTGATTTGACACTTACAGGCAGTTAGACAACGTAAACACTATAATACCTCAATAGGGAGCTCGCGGCTTCGAAACGTCCGTCGTATTGGGCCGAAGGTCGACTCATCAGTGTTTTTAAAAGTGGGGTGCAACTTTTTTTAACAGCTATTACGTCTGAAGGTATATCCAGAATGGTGTCCTCCGAATGACAGTCAGACATGATGACCACCCAGCAACAGAGGCTGACATTCAAGTTTTAATTGCGTGCAAAGTTATCCACAGGATAACGAGAAATTCAGGTCGTATGCATAGGTCCTGAAGTGGGCCTTAAAAGTTAATAAAAAACTTAATTTGATTAACAGTGTCTGACTGGAACAACTATTACCTGCATATGATATTATGTGATTTATAGTACCTCCGTGAACACTATCAATTATAAAGTTATGTAATGAACGAAGCAAACAGAATCAGTGCCTTCATACATAACACAAATTAATTGATGCATTGAAGAACAAACAAATTCGACTGTAATAACTGTGACAATTCTGATCATCTAATTTCAGCAGAAAACTGAAACGGACAGCAGTATTACTCGCCAACTTACTTGCCCACTTGTCCGCCCCCGGTAGCTGAGTGGTCAGCGCGACAGAATGTCAATCCTAAGGCCTGGGTTCGATTCCCGGCTGGGTCGGAGATTTTCTTCGATCAGGGACTGGGTGTTGTGTTGTCCTAATCATCATCATTTCATCCCCATCGACGCGCAAGTCGCCGAAGTGCCGTCAAATCGAAAGACTAGCACCAGGCGAACGGTCTACCCGATGGGACGCCCTAGCCACACGGCATTTCCATTTACTTACTTGCCCACTTCAGAATAAAGTATAACGATAATTGTAAACCACATAACCGTGCAATTTTCTGAACGAAGCAGTGACGGGAAGTTGGAGACTAATCCCAGAATTTCACACATTCACTACAGGTGCAATGAACCTCAGACAGACGACCGTTCTGGATTCTACAAGTGTGAAATCGAATTGAACTGCTCTGACGGCGCTGCAGCGTCTGTTCGCCATAAACATGACTGTGGTGTGACACGCGATGCAAAGTCAAGTTCATTCGATCATCTCTGCTTCCGAACTTGAAACAGAAGCGTGCACCTTCAAAACCAAAACTGAAGATCCTCCCTTGTAGCTCCCTCTTACACCCCGGTAATTCTTTCCCACCACGTAGAGCCAGTTGTCAACTGAGAAATTAACCAGCAATGCGGCCCAATCGCGAGGATTACCCCCAACTACAGAATCCCACCAAGGGAGCGCGTCTCCGTGAGACCCCAATCACAACATGAAAATCCCTACAATTTAAAACCGTTTTTACCGCTGCGCTATTGACGCCACACACAATTAGGCTAATAGCGCATTTTCTCACCTATCCTGTTGGTCTCGTAAATGGGGACTTGAGAAATTAAGAAAGAGCAGCAACGAGGATAGACATTGTTTTCTGTAGCACTCGGTCTCTACAAGTGGCCCATGAATATCTTCAGTGGCGCTCCACAAGAAACGGAAAGGCGCCCCCAACTCCTGCACCCCACACCGCACTGCCCACCAGCCGGACTTCAGGCCGTGCAGTCGTGTAGGTGGGCAAAAGCCTGTCGCTCTTCGGGAAGAAATCCACTATCCGAACCACTGGTCCATACCTTCAGGTGGTCCCGTTTGGATGTAGCCTTCCTGCTCGTCTGTCTCAATTCGGCGTGCTGTGTGTACGTAAAACATTCATAAACCAGTGAGCCCATCACGCTGTTAACAAAGGAAAGCAAAAAAATTAGATAAAGAGCTTTACTGCCAGTGACAGTAATTCCATATTACAAGGTGCATTCAAATTCTAAGGCCTCCGATTTTTTTTTCTAATTAACTACTCACCCGAAATCGATGAAACTGGCGTTACTCCTCGACGTAATCGCCCTGCAGACGTACACATTTTTCACAACGCTGACGCCATGATTCCATGGCAGCGGCGAAGGCTTCTTTAGGAGTCTGTTTTGACCACTGGAAAATCGCTGAGGCAATAGCAGCACGGCTGGTGAATGTGCGGCCACGGAGAGTGTCTTTCATTGTTGGAAAAAGCCAAAAGTCACTAGGAGCCAGGTCAGGTGAGTAGGGAGCATGAGGAATCACTTCAACGTTGTTATCACGAAGAAACTGTTGCGTAACGTTAGCTCGATGTGCGGGTGCGTTGTCTTGGTGAAACAGCACACGCGCAGCCCTTCCCGGACGTTTTTGTTGCAGTGCAGGAAGGAATTTGTTCTTCAAAACATTTTAGTAGGATGCACCTGTTACCATAGTGCCCTTTGGAACGCAATGGGTAAGGACTACGCCCCCGCTGTCCCAGAACATGGACACCATCATTTTTTCAGCACTGGCGGTTACCCGAAATTTTTTTGGTGGCGGTGAATCTGTGTGCTTCCATTGAGCTGACTGGCGCTTTGTTTCTGGATTGAAAAATGGCATCCACGTCTCATCCATTGTCACAACCGACGAAAAGAAAGTCCCATTCATGCTGTCGTTGCGCGTCAACATTGCTTGGCAACATGCCACATTGGCAGCCATGTGGTCGTCCGTCAGCATTCGTGGCACCCACCTGGATAACACTTTTCGCATTTTCAGGTCGTCATGCGGGATTGTGTGCACAGAACCCACAGAAATGCCAACTCTGGAGGCGATCTGTTCAACAGTCATTCGGCGATCGCCCAAAACAATTCTCTCCACTTTCTCGACCATGTCGTCAGACCGGCTTGTGCGAGCCCGAGGTTGTTTCAGTTTGCTGTCACACGATGTTCTGCCTTCATTAAACTGTCGCACCCACGAACGCACTTTCGACACATCCATAACTCCATCACCACATGTCTCCTTAAACTTTCGATGAATTTCAATTGGTTTCACACCACACAAATTCAGAAAACGAATGATTGCACGCTGTTCAAGTAAGGAAAACGTCGCCATTTTAAGTATTTAAAACAGTTCTCATTCTCGCCGCTGGCGGTAAAATTCCATCTGCCGTACGGTGCTGCCATCTCTGAGACGTATTGACAATGAACGCGGCCTCATTTTAAAACAATGCGCATGTTTCTATCTCTTTCCAGTCCGGAGAAAAAAAAATCGGAGGCCTTAGAACTTGAATGCACCTCGTACTCTGCCCGACATTAAAGTCTGATGTTAGTTCCGCCACAGTTAGCCGCGTGTCCTGTTTTACCAGTCCCCTTAGCGTACGACGTCCGACATCTGTAATGAGGGATGGCCGCTCAACCCCACGATATCTGAACGAGGTTTACCTTGATTTGTGAACGTGTTGAAGACACTCACCACAGCACTCCTCGAACACGTGACAAGTAGTGCAGTTTCCGAAACGCTAGTGCCGAGCCTCCAGATCCTCGGTGAATCTCAGATAGATCGCGAGCCTTCCCCATTCTACTCCGTGCGCGTGTCTGGCTAGCAGTCATCCCTCGCCAGGTGACGATACTATCGGCTGGACGGGTTTATATCCATAGCAGATGGGTGGCCGTAATACTATGGCTCATGAGTGTAAATTACTATTCACCTCGTATAGTGCTTCTAAATCATTTCACTAACACCCACCCACATTTAAGAACATTGCTGATAGATAAAATGGTTTCATGCGCAAACAAGTTCATTAACTTACTAGGAAACACCAACTATGTAAACATGAACAATTTGCAGAAAAACTATTCAAGGAAACATGTGTTCGTGTACTGCAGTTGCTGCAGCTCTTAGTCGATGAGAAAGAAAGAAGAGGCGACGGTAGGGTAGCAGCCATGCTGTATGATGTCTCAGGTCAAATAAGGAAACATTTAGAACGACCAAAATTATGCCTGGAAATTTTTAAAACTACGTTACATGATTTTCAGACCGTGTAAATATTGTTACGGGTGTGTGAGTAACATTCATTTTCTATTCTACTTTTCTCAGCATTGCCCAGTTTCATTGGACTACATCCCGTTACCCGTGCTTTAATTTTATTGATGCTCATCTTGTAAAAGCTTTTCAAGACTGTCCACGTTGTTCCAAGCCTTTACTGTCTCTGACAGAACTATAACGTCGTAGGTATACGTCAAAATTTGTTATTTCTCCTCCCCGAATTTTAATTCCTTCTCCAAATTTTTCTTTGGTTTCCTTTACTGCTTGATCCGTCGCAGAGTTATTAGTATCAGGACAGCTTACAACGCTGTGACGGCCCCTTCTCAACTAGTTCTGCCCTCACATGTCTTGCAGCTCTTACAACTGCTGTCTGGTATCCGTGCAAATTGCATACAAGCTGCTGCTCCCTGTAATTTATTTCTGCTATCGTCAGAAACTGAACACACTCTATTTCAGTCAACACTGTTAAAAGCGTTCTCTGCCTTGAAGTCCTATAACATATGTTTCCCTTTCTTAAACCGATCTCCAAAGAAAAATCGTAGGGTCAGTATCGCCTCGCGTGTTCCTTCACTACTCCAGAACCCAAAATGATCTCCAACGTTGCCTTCTAGCAGTTTTTCCATTCTTCTACGAGGGCTATCCACAAAGTACATTACGTTTTCGTTTGTGTCCGTTAGGGGCGGGGCTAGTGCGGCCATCTTGGTGTCATGGCAGTTCGCCGCTCAGTCGGCGTCCTGCCGTGCTAGTGAGAGGTTCGTGCTGTACTCCGTTGAGTTACTGTGACAGTTTGAAATGTCAGCGTTAATTGAAAATGCCGCGAAGTGTGAAGTGCGTGCTGTAATAAGGTTTCTGACTGCAAAAAACTGCACACCGATAGAAATCTACCGGCAGCTTTGTGAAGTGTATGGGGACAACATAATCACTGAAGGTGGAATGCGTCAATGGGTCATAAAATTTAAAAATGGCCGAACTAACGTTCACGACGAAGAGCGAAGTGGAAGACCCAGCATAGTGACTGCCGAACTCGACGAAAAAGTCGATGCCGCGTTCGGTGAAAACCGTAATTTCACAATAACGGAACTCTCTATGAGTTTTCCACAAATTTCACGAAGTTTGTTGCACGAAATCATTACCGTAAAGCTTGGTTACCACAAGTTTTGTGCAAGATGGATACCAAAAATCTTGACGGAGATTCACAAAAATCAGCGAATGGCTGCAGCGTTAACGTTTTTGGACGCTTACGAGAAAGATGGCGACTCATTACTCGATCGAATCGTTACTGGTGACGAAACATGGGTTAATCATGTGAACTGCGAGACAAAATTGCAGTCAATGCAGTGGGGCACACAAATTCCCCCCAAAAATCCAAGAAATGCATGCAGACAATGTCGGCAAGGAAGGTGATGGCGACTGTCTTTTGGGACAGAAAAGGTGTGATTTTTGTGGATTTCCTGGAAAGAGGCACTACAATAAACTCTCAAAGGTCTTGCCAAACTCTGCACAACCTCAGAACAGCAATACAAAACAAGCGCAGGGGAAAGTTGGGCTCAAAGATCTTGCTGATTCACGACAACGCCCGGGCCCACACGGCAAATGCCACTCGTGAAGTTCTCGAATCTTTTAAGTGGGAGTTGTTTCCTCATCCACCGTACCGTCCCGACCTCGCACCGAGCGACTTCCACTTATTCCCAGCAATGAAGAAGTGGTTGGCTATGCAGCGTTTTGATGACGACGCAGAACTTCAAGAAGAGGTAACCACGTGGTTGAAGGCGCAGGCGGCCGAATTTTACGACGAAGGAATTTCCAAGTTCGTCCATCGCTACGATAAGTGCCTTAATTTAAATGGCAACTATGTAGAAAAGTAGTATTTAAGTGTGGCTTTCATCTGTATATAATAAAAAAAATTTCCAATACTTTATTTATTTTTAATTCCAAAACGTAACGTACTTTGTGGATAGCCCTCGTATTAATAATTCCTGTCAATGTTTGTTTGTCATAGCTTATTGAACTACTAGTTTGGTAATATTCATACCTGTCAGCACCTCTTTTTTTTGCAACGGAAATTGACTTATTACATTGTTTATGACGTCTGAGGGTGTTTCGCCTGTCTCATACATTTTTCTAACATTACACCGGGATATTGGAACAAAATAAATCCACTGCCGAACGAAGGATTAAATGACAGTATTATTTTCCTTTTTGAGTCTTCAGTCTTCTGAAGGGTCTCATGCAGCTCGCCACGTGGACCCAGACATCAGAGTTGCACTTGCACCCAACGTCCTCGAATACTAGCACTGGATAAACAATAGGGTCAGCACTGTCGTAACACGAAAGATGTGCATCTTATGGCATGTGTGCTGTTTGTAGTTGATAGCAGGAGATCAGATGGAGTAGTGCATTGAGCTGTGACGGCTATGTTTGAGTCAGTTACTGTGTGTGTGTGTTCTGTCTGAAAGTGCGGGATGCCAGTTCAAGTACTGTAACAGTATGTTTCGCAAATTACGAACAACGTGCATGCATCGAGACTGAAGTAGCGCCTGGTAGGATTAAACAACAGTGTTTTCAGGGATTGTGTGAGGCGTGTGGTGATCCAGCTTTGCCGTATCATAAGGTGACGAGATGGGCGAAAATGTTTCCAGATGGCAGGGATGTCATCCACGATCGGATCCGTTGCGGACGATCCATCACGGAAGACATGACAATTGAGCTTTTTGCCTCCTTGCTGTACAGTAAATTGCTGATGTACTGCATCCCATCATGCCCCATGAAAGTGCACGACGCCACACAACGACCCCTGTGCAGGATGTCCTGCTTATGTGGGCGTGTCAGATGATGGAACATCCACCGCATTTATCCGATTTGTGTCCGCGCGGTTACGACCTATTCGCCAAAATGAAAGAGACTCTTCTCGGCACACGCTACAACACCAAAGAGGCAATTATCAGCGCCACAGGGTGATCCTTGTGATACATCGTTAGAGATGGTCACGTTGACGGTGTACGATGCGTTCCATTCCGAGGGGAACGTGAGCGGTAAGCGCCGCCATTATATTGAGGGCATGTAATACGCTGAACGTATGAACTGTAAACAGCGCTGCCACTGTTCATTATCCAACCCGAATATTTTTTGGATGACCTTCATGCTCTGTCTTTCCGTCCAATTTTTACTTTCTACATTTACCATGGAAGTTACTCATCGACGTCGTCTCGTCAGTGTCTTTCATATGATCTTTTTCTCTTCGTTCCTGCGAACAACTTCCTCATTTCTTATCTTCCCACTCCGCATAATTTTCAACATCCCTAGAACACCATACCTCAGACGCTTCAATTCTCTTTTTGGCGATGTTCCCAAAGTCTATGATTCTCTACCGTAAAATACTGTGCTCAAACGTACATAGTAATTTTTTCCTCAAATTAAGGTGTATGTTTGATACCAGCTGACTTATTTTGGCTAGAAACGCAATCCTAGCAATGAGACCCTGGTAGGTCGCAGAAGGGAGTTGGCACCACATCTGCACACCCAAGTCATCTAATTCCCGTAAATTCTGAGAAAGCGGGGGGTGGTTGAGCTCTGGCGTCACATTCAATCACATCCCAGGTGCGTTCGATCGGGTTCAGATCTGGCGAGCTAGGGAGCCTGCACGTCAACAGCAACTCGCCACTGCGTTCCTCAGACCACTCCATCTCACTCCAGGCCTTATGACATGGCGCATTATCTTGTTGAAAAATGCCACTCCTACGGTAAACATGATCGTACATGGTCTGCAAGCAGTGTACGTTACACCCCGGCGTCGTGGTGCCTTGCACGAGCTCCACTCACCCCATGGGCGACCAGGCGAATGTTTCCCAGAGCATAATAAAGCCACCGCCACTCTGTCTCCGCATAATCTTTTGGCTAGAAACGCAATCCTAGCCTATATTAGCCTGCATTTTACGTCCTCGTTGATTCCGAGATAGCAGAATTCCTTTCTTTCGTCCAACTGGTAGTGCCTAATTTTGACGTTAAGTTCATCGCTAATCTCATTTCTACGATTTCCCCATTACGTCCATGTTTCTAGGCTTATTTGCAATCCATAGCGTCTGCTCATTAGACCGTTCTTTCCATTCAGCTTGTTCTGCAGTTCTTCAGTCGAACTGTACCGAAGTTTCCCTTCATGAATGTCGCGCGTGTGGTGGTTTGTCCCTTCGAAAGCATTATCGCCGATCTTCTTTCCCATCCTTGCCCATTGCGGACCGTTAACATTAGTACTTGTTCCAGTTTCCCTCTTGGTCTCACTTCTCTTTCGATAAGCTTCTACTGCTAGAACACTGCCTATTTACTATAACAACAAAATGGATGTCCTACCGCTGTCGAGACCTAGAAACGCATTCTGCACATAATACTGACTTCACACCGAGAAAGCTCAAAACGATTTGAAATTTTGAGTATGGTTCAAATGGCGCTGAGCACTATGGGACTTAACTTCTGAGGTCATCAGTCCCCTAGGACTTAGAACTACTTAAACCTAACTAACCTAAGGACATCACACACATCCATGCCCGAGGCAGGATTCGAACCAGAGACCGTAGCGGTCGCTCGGTTCCAGACTGTAGCGCCCAGAACCGCTCGGCCACCAGCGGCCGGCAAATTTTGAGTAACTGGAGCTAATACAGAGGATTAGCTTCAGTCACTATACCCACGCTCCATTCGCGAGCGGAACATGGTAAGGGGAATCAGATATTTGTACCAGATGTACCCTCACGTGACTTGTGAAGTATTGTTGCAGACGATGTAGTTGATTCATTAGCCTTATACGAACGCCGAGGAGGTTACATGTTCGTATTAGAAGGACAAAATAGCTTGCTGATGATATCGGGCGCTATCGTAGGGACACTTGAAAAAATGAGTCGTTTCGGTGTAGAATTCCCGTCGGTATCTGTTAATTTATGCCTGGAGTAGATGCGTTAGAAAGGTTTCTTTCCCGAATACGGTTTTTGCGCGGTGATTTCTGTACTCCCATTATGATTATATTATTATATGTAGATGCATTTCTCACAGAATTACGCAAAGTGCCGTCAGTATTATCTCCGTCCTGTGCAAGTAAGAACGATGGACTGCCTACACTGACGTTGGGTCTCGGCATCCGAAAGATGGAGCCATTATGAGTCTTCCACAGCAATTGTTTAGTAATCCTTTACGCACGCCCCCCTCCCCCTCTCATAAGCTGAATGAGAACATCTTAGCTGCTTGAGATAAGAGCAATTCAAAACTGCAGTGGATTGACGGTGTTCAGAGTCGTGAGAAAAAGGAGAGAGTTCTTAGTGGCTGGCTATTCATTGACACCTACACTGGTGTGCAAAATGTCAAGACAAAAGTGTCTTCTGCGTATTGTGTCACTACCAAGCGACGCAGCTAGATGAAACTTGGACTATGTATAGAAAGAACTGCAGCGATATAGTACAGAAGGTAACTGAAGGAAATAAGCGATGAGACAAACAGCATTAACACTAATAATTGCACTGAAGTCACCGCCACTTATGACGGTCTCCTGAACATTACAAAAGCGGAATGTCGCTCTTATTAGGGCGTGTGATCACTGTGCAAGGAAACGTACACTTTGCAATATGCTCACAAGCTGGTCTGAAACCACCGAACGAATGGACGGTTAGTATACTGGACTCCCATTTCGGAGGAGACGGTTCAAATGTGCATCAGCTCATTCGAATTTAGCTTTTCCGTGATTTC
Source organism: Schistocerca cancellata (assembly GCF_023864275.1). Classification (NCBI taxonomy): domain Eukaryota; kingdom Metazoa; phylum Arthropoda; class Insecta; order Orthoptera; family Acrididae; genus Schistocerca; species Schistocerca cancellata. Next base: position 66,488,674 of record NC_064631.1, on the reverse strand, counting down.
CTTAAATCGTTCCAAACACTGTGATGGTTCCTCTGAAAGTGCACAACCAATTTTCCTCTCAATCCTTCAAATAACCAGAGCTTGTGCTCCGTCTTTACTGTCCTCGATGTCGACGAAAGGTTGAACACTGAACTGTTTGGCCACAAGGTTGGTAAGACGTTTCTGTGGTATGACGTTCCACTCCGCTACCAGCTCGGTTGACAATTGGTTGATGATCGGTAGTGCATGGGGACATCCTGCACTGCGCACCCCACACTTTCTCTTGAGGTTTTAAGTCGGGGGAACGGACACACCAGTCCATTCGCCGCATATCCTCTTGTTCCAACAGCTTCTCCAACTGCCCTGTTCGATGCGGTCGCCCATTGTCACTCAGAAGGCAGAGCCGAAGGCACCTCTGAAAAGACGCGTGTGGGAGTACAGCGTCACAATGACGTCGGCAGATGAGTGTTCCATGTCCTAAGATTTGGAGTTCAGTACTCTCGTGCAGCATTCTGTCTGGACCACCAAAACGAACCATCCTGCGCGACAGAGTTCCTACAGGGTGTTTAAAAAATGACCGGTATATTTGAAACGGCAATAAAAACTAAACGAGCAACGATAGAAATACACCGTTTGTTGGAATATGCTTGGGACAACAGTACATTTTCAGGCAGACAAACTTTCGAAATTACAGTAGTTACAATTTTCAACAACAGATGGCGCTGCGGTCTGGGAAACTCTATAGTACGATATTTTCCACATATCCACCATGCGTAGCAATAATATGGCGTAGTCTCTGAATGAAATTACCCGAAACCTTTGACAACGTGTCTGGCGGAATGGCTTCACATGCAGATGAGATGTATTGCTTCAGCTGTTCAATTGTTTCTGGATTCTGGCGGTACACCTGGTCTTTCAAGTGTCCCCACAGAAAGAAGTCACAGGGGTTCATGTCTGGCGAATAGGGAGGCCAATCCACGCCGCCTCCTGTATGTTCCGGATAGCCCAAAGCAATCACACGATCATCGAAATATTCATTCAGGAAATTAAAGACGTCGGCCGTGCGATGTGGCCGGGCACCATCTTGCATAAACCACGAGGTGTTCGCAGTGTCGTCTAAGGCAGTTTGTACCGCCACAAATTCACGAAGAATGTCCAGATAGCGTGATGCAGTAATCGTTTCGGATCTGAAAAATGGGCCAATGATTCCTTTGGAAGAAATGGTGGCCCAGTCCAGTACTTTTTGAGGATGCAGGGACGATGGGACTGCAACACGGGGCTTTTCGGTTCCCCATATGCCCCAGTTCTGTTTATTGACGAAGCCGTCCAGGTAAAAATAAGCTTCGTCAGTAAACCAAATGCTGCCCACATGCATATCGCCGTCATCAATCCTGTGCACTATATCATTAGCGAATGTGTCTCGTGCAGCAATGGTAGCGGCGCTGAGGGGTTGCCGCGTTTGAATTTTGTATGGATAGAGGTGTAAACTCTGGCGCATGAGACAATACGTGGACGTTGGCGTCATTTGGACCGCAGCTGCAACACGGCGAACGGAAACCAGAGGCCGCTGTCGGATCACCTGCTGCACTAGCTGCGCATTGCCCTCTGTGGTTGCCGTACGCGGTCGCCCTACCTTTCCAGCACGTTCATCCGTCACGTTCCCAGTCCGTTGAAATTTTTCAAACAGATCCATTATTGTATCGCTTTTCGGTCCTTTGGTTACATTAAACCTCCGTTGAAAACTTCGTCTTGTCGCAACAACACTGTGTTCTAGGCGGTGGAATTCCAACACCAGAAAAATCCTCTGTTCTAAGGAATAAACCATGTTGTCTACAGCACACTTGCACGTTGTGAACAGCACACGCTTACAGCAGAAAGACGACGTACAGAATGGCGCACCCACAGACTGCGTTGTCTTCTATATCTTTCACATCACTTGCAGCGCCATCTGTTGTTGAAAATTGTAACTACTGTAATTTCGAAAGTTTGTCCGCCTGAAAATGTACTGTTGTCCCAAGCATATTGCAACAAACGGTGTATTTCTATCGCTGCTCGTTTAGTTTTTATTGCCGTTTCAAATATACCGGTCATTTTTGAAACACACTGTAGATGCATTACGTGTTCGCACCTCTCGCCATATGAGGGTGTGTCGTTTCAGAAGTTCGGGTGTTATGGTGTAGAGAGGCGTAAAATGGATAGAGGTACTGATCTCCACGTGTTTCAACACTCGTCGGTCAACGTTTCTGTGACACTGTGCTCCATCCCAATGCGCATCTTTTCAGAGATGCATTCGGCCCTGGCTTCATTATTACGAATGACGATGCGTGACCGCATCAAAGAGCGTAGTTGGAGGACGTCTTGGAACGAGAGAACATTCGGCGAATGGGCTGACCTACCCGTTCCCGCGACTTGAATCCCAGCGAGCACATGTGGGATGCACTGGATAGACTTATTGGAGCACGTGCACATGCAGCAATGGCAATACAGCAGCTGCCAACCACGGAGGTTGAGGTATGTCCAGGAGTCCATCAAGATGGCGGCGAGTTCAGTGTAACTATTCTGTTCGAATAAATGATTTCTATTCATTCGATTGTGAATTTCCATCTGTTATATGATCTAGTTTAAAGTGGAGGCTTTCAAGGCCGGTATCTATGTTACTCTTAATATTTGTTTTACGGGCATTAGGGCGCGGTCCAAGCTATAATACTCTGCGTAACGTTTCTACTTCAATGCTGGAAACATAATCACATGCTTTAACGACTCAGAAAGCAGTCGTTGAAGCCTCTGATGATGTTTCCATCACTGGAAGACGAAAAGTTAGGCAGAGAACTATACCTTGGACCACACCCTTCGCCCATAAAACAAAAATCAGCAATAACTTATACTGCAGCAATTCTTCCCATGTATGGTACAAGATTCAACGATCTATGTTACTTTGCAGTATTACATCATGCCAAAATGACTTTCGGCCGTAAGTTTTGCACAACAATGTTTTTATATTCTGTTTTTAGGTGACTGGAAAGAACAAAAATTTGGCAACTCCCCATCCCATGAGCCTAATTAGTTCCCTTATGCTTGTAACAGTCACCCCAAAGAAATCGTGACTTTACGACTATTAGATATATATGTGCTGTGAATCAGGGGCTACATATCATATACACACTACAAGGTACATACACACCACACACAGGTCACCTATTAACGTACAGGTTTTCAAATTAGCACTCACCTAAGGTAAAATATATTGCAGTTTATTTATTTTTTCTTCCTTTCCTATCAATTACGGACTGTCTGCCGAATTTCGTCCTGGCGATTTCATGCGCCCGTAAGCACGCAGCGTAGCGCGGAAGGCCGCAGGGGCACATCACTCTCCCTCGCGGGGAAATTCTTTAGCCATGGCCACAGAAACCGTTTTCGGAATAAAAAAAGGATAGGTTGGGGGAGGGTAGATCCAAACAAGACAAACAAAAATCGCCGGAGGCAACGGCGCGAAATTGCGTTCCACAGCGGCCGCTGGAGCCTGGTGGCCGGGACTCCAGTTCGCCGGCGGCTGCTAGGCGCTGGTCGCGACCGTCAGAAAAGAAGGGGGGGGGGGAGACTGGCGGCGTTGGTGGGGGAAGTGGGCGCCGGGTGGGGGCTGTGGCCCGTGCTGCCGCGCATCCCGCCAGTACGCGTCCGACCGCCGTGCGGAGCGGTCGCGCCGCTCCGATGTAGGACCTGATCCTCACGTGGTTACGGCGATTCGCAGGCAGGTAACACTGAGACAGCGCCGATAGGTTTCTTCCATTTTATGTCACCTGCAGCGTCATACGCTGTTTGCAGACTCTGCTCCCCTTCGTGCGTTGGCTAGAATGTTTTCATTTCGATGTAAACTCTTCTGTGCCGGGATACATTTTTTGTGATTTGTGTCACATAGGGACCTCGAGAAATGTTGTGGTTCCTCATCAAACACAGAAGTGTTTCCTGAAATATGATGACATTTATTGGCTTATTTAAGCTTATATTGCCACTAAAGCTGTCGATAAATTAATGCCTTCCTTCGAGGAAACATAACACCTGAACAGGCTTTTAGTTCTCAGCAGAGTTGATTACCGATAATCGTCTCCCTATCATAAATATCACATATGATCTGAAAATGGTTATCAAACACTAAACTGATATTCCAGAATACACAGTCAGTGTTAGCCAACCAACCGAGTGCTTTGGCCTAAAGTAATTTTTATGCGAGAAATTTCTAATATCAATTCATGTTGGACTGAAATAGCACAATAATATTTGCAGTATATCAAAACATTCTTAAGCTTCTTTGATATCGATGCAGTTTCTTTCAAAAGCAGTATAAATCGTACCAGTTTCGATTATATGGACCACTTTGGATGACAGAGTGTCTGTTGAAATGGAACGGAGTCTATTAATCAAACATGCTTCATCCGATCGTGACAGACTTTTTCAGAATTGGTGAAACCACACACTTTTCAGTTGTGAACTACGAGTATGTATTGAAATCCATTTACTTAAGGACAGAGAAAGCGCTGGCACTACTCATTCTCCTAGCGTAAGAACATACTTAACATCACGCATATAGGCTCATACAGTACCATGTAAGAGAATGTGTTACAATTTGCGGCTGAATCGCACTTCTACGTCTGTGCCCCGGCAAGAAGATACTGTAGTCGCATGTTCCGTCGTCCAGTTATTTCAGTTGAATATTTTAAGAGTGTTTCTCCAACTGTGAAATATAATGAACAAATTGCAGACAATTATTACAAGTAACGAAACATCCTTTTTCTATTGTTAATTCATGTGCACGAACAGGTGGAAACTGTATCCCGATTATCTACTTAACGTATACCGCTGCCCCTCCCCCCCCCCCTCCCCACCACACTCCTGCCTTCCAAATCTTGTTCCAGTCCCCGAATGCTTCGCAAAAAGAACGATAGTTGGAAAGCCTGCAAGCGAGGTATAAAAACAGAATCTCTTCAACCTTGTCCTTGCGATATTTTCACGATATGTACCTTAAGGAAAGGCAGTCTGCAGGTTGATCCTTCTAGGACCATATGCTCTGGGATTTTTAGCAGTAAATCACATCTTCGGCACAACAGCCATTCTTGTAGTTTCCGCCACTGGGGTTACGTGACCATCTCAGTTTCCGTGAGCTTACTACATAAACAAGTACATAGATGTGCTGCTCTTCTTAGGATCTTCTGTATTTCCTCAATTAGTCCCATCTGGTATGGATCCCAAAGTGATGAACAACATTCATGTAATGATTGAACAAGGATTTTGTAATTTTTTTCCTACATGGGTGGACTACACTTTCTGTGCCTTCTGCTAAGCAATCTTAGTCTGGCATGTACCTTTCCTATGATTAGTTTTATATGATCATTATGCTTTTAGTTGTTCTGTATGCACACGCCAAGCTATTTAGGGATGAGACTGCTTCTAGTGACTGGTCAGAAATGCGGCATACAATACAGCGTCTTCCCGCCTATATACGTCATGTACGATAAATTTGCTTATGTTGAGATTCTGCCGGCAATTCTTGCACCAACCCCTGATTCTCCGCAAATCTTCTTGCATTTCGGCGTAACTCTATAGTGTCGGATATCAGTGAGATAAAATTCTGCTCCACATTTTTCCATGCACACTGTCTTCAGCTATACCTACCTACTTATTTTGCTCCTGCAACTTTCTCGGGGTATCTACACGTCTCCAGTTCGAGCGTTCGATCTGTACATGAAACATATTATGTCGTAAAGAGTATTATGTCACGGCGCTAGGAAAGTTGTCACCAATTGTATTCAAGGTTCAGATTTGAAATTCAAGCGGAGACTGCGTGTCCGGGACGAAGCAGTCCAATTCAGCCATAGAGGCATTAACAATGGTAGGGTTGTCTATGTTGACTTTAACTCATTTCTTTAGATGTCTTTCCTTAGGTGTCTCAGACCAGTCTTAGGAACCAACAGGGAGTATGTTCAGACACCACACTTGCTAGGTGGTAGCCTTTAAATCGGCCTCGGTCCGTTAGTATAAGTCGGACCCGCGTGTCGCCACTGTCAGTGATTGCAGACCGAGAGCCGCCACACGGCAGGTCTAGAGAGACTCCCTAGCACTCGCCCTAGTTGTACAGCCGACTTTGCTAGCGATGGTTCACTGACAAATTACGCTCTCATTTGCCGAGACGATAGTTAGCATAGCCTTCAGCTACGTCATTTGCTACGACCTAGCAAGGCGCCATTACCAGTTACTATTGATGCTGCAAAACATGTACCGTCAAGAGCGATGTTCACCATTTATGGATTAAAGTTAAGTATTCCACAGCTACGTCCTTTTTTGCTAGTCTAATTTCCTTGACCTGTTCCAGACCTCACGCCAGCCTGCGTGAGCTGAAACGCGTGCCTTTCGGCTTCCTCCTCCTAGTGGCTTGGCTGTCTTGCCAAGTCACAACAGAATGGAAACAAGAACCGGACGTAGACTTAAATAAATGATAGAAAACAAAAAAAATTAATGATTAATCTGAATGACGTCATTGTTCGTGCTCCAAAGGTGTTCTACCAGCACTCAGCATGAATACTCCGAGGTGTTACCTGCCCCACTCCAGTGGAGGAATGTTAGTCTGTCTCAGAAATAACTATGATGAGTTGGAAGCAATTGTTCGTACCACACTATCAGACTGTACTTAAATAGAGAGAGAGAGTGATTCCTTGCAATCACGACAGGGGTAAAGGAGAATGTTCGTGAGTAGTGGGATGAGCATTAGCTCGACAGAAGTCAGTTAGGTATGTATGGACAATACACATCATCTGTTGATAAATTGTTGGAAAGGCATCCAGCAAAGCAAATACGTCTCTATGATATGACACAGGCCAGTGGTTAGCAGTTTGTACCAGCTATTTCTACGAAACACAACCAGGTCTCACTTTGTACATCATATAGTATATAGTGTAAAGACACTCAGTGCCCTGTGAGCTTATCTGGACAACCAGATGTATCATACTGAGAACGGCACACCAAAGTTGGCAATGCTAATCGATATCACAGACATTAGCGAGCGCTCTTTGCAATTCGCAGTGACAGAAGCGAGGCACTCCTACAGATCATGCATTGCCTCTCAGCTTAGCAGAGACCTAACAGTCAGGTCAATATAGTGTCGACCTGTCAAGAGCCCTGCTTCTGAAGGAGTCAAAATCATGATTTGGGCACAATGTGATAGTTAAAGTTTCTGATGGACATGTTCATTTAAAGGTGGAACTTTGTATTGCAAGAGAACAGTTTGTTAATCTGTGCATCAAGTGATGCTTTGCTAGTCTATAGTCTTTTGTTCTAATTCCATGAGCCTCCTTCCAGAGCAAACAAAGAACCCACAGTTGTGACTGGACGACAACAATGTCGTCTGGTCACAACACCAGCAACTGGTACTGTTCATCTCCGAAAGCCAGTTGTCAGAAACCACGTCACTTCCTGTCATCTCTGGCCTATGTGATATGTGAGTAATTGTGCTTCCAATTCTCATTGAATCCCTTTGTTTACTCCTTCCTTACTCTTTTATATCCATAGGATGATATGAGATCTCCCCTCCAAAGTATCTGCACACACAACACAAGCGAAATTTCTAGATGGTTCCTGGAGCTTCTCACAATGATGGATGACCTAGAGAAAGCCTCCACTATTTCTTTCCATTCAATATTTCATGAACTATGTGCAGTGTGTATGTGCGCAACATCTCATCTCAAGGGCTAACCTTGTGCACTGATTATGTTATTTGACAGTTGCATCATCAACGGCGTTCGGTGTAACTTACGCAACTGGGTTGCCCATACTGTACCAAGTGCTTCTCTTTGACCTAGATGGACATTGTGACAGTCTTCCTAAAAATTTATGTACACTTGTGTTCTATGAGGGCTCTACTTATTAGTCTATGTGTATCTTACACGAAATAGTACAATGTCCAGTCATAGCAAAGCGGCCGCTGGCCAAAAGCCTGAATAACAAGCTTTTGCCATGTGGACCGCTGAAAGAGGAGAGCAATTGAGGTTTTGGAAAGTACCGACAGGAACATGGAGTCGTGCCGATTCCAGTGCCGTGGCATGCTCTAGGATTCAAGACGCGAACAGCCATATCGAGGTGTCCTACAGATTCTCGACTGGATCTAAATCCTGGAAATTTGGTGGCCAGAGGAATACTGTAATCTCATCCTCGTGCCCCCTGCACCACGGACCTACTCTGCGAGCTGTGTGACGCGTTACACTGTCCTGCCGCTAGATGCCATTGTGATGAGGAGAAAAAAAAGCTACATATAGAGATGGACATGGTCTCCTTCGAGAGATGCATACTTCTGCTGATCGATTGTGTCACGAAAACATTCCCCAGACCACGAAGCTCCTTCTTCCGACGTGAATGCCGCTGTGCTTGCTTTAAGCCATTTCGCGACATACGTGCCAACGGCCATCTGTGCGACGGAGTATAAAACGTGATTCATCTACATCTACATCTACATCCATACTCCGCAAGCCACCTGACGGTGTGTGGCGGAGGGTACCTTGAGTACCTCTATCGGTTCTCCCTTCTATTCCAGTCTCGTATTGTTCGTGGAAAGAAGGATTGTCGGTATGCCTCTGTGTGGGCTCTAATCTCTCTGATTTTATCCTCATGGTCTCTTCGCGAGATATACGTAGGAGGGAGCAATATACTGCTTGACTCTTCGGTGAAGGTATGTTCTCGAAACTTTGACAAAAGCCCGTACCGAGCTACTGAGCGTCTCTCCTGCAGAGTCTTCCACTGGAGTTTATCTATCATCTCCGTAACGCTTTCGCGATTACTAAATGATCCTGTAACGAAGCGCGCTGCTCTCCGTTGGATCTTCTCTATATCTTCTATCAACCCTATCTGGTACGGATCCCACACTGCTGAGCAGTAGTCAAGCAGTGGGCGAACAAGCCTTTTCATATGAAAAGGGCACTGTTGCCACTCAGTAGAAGTGCAGTTGCGCTATTGGGGTTCAAATTCTACCTTTTGTCACGGATGAACAGCATCAGCAAAGGTGTATGAACCAGGAGCCTGATGTAGCGTCCCAATTGCAGCTACGTCTCATGAACGGTCGCTGAGGAGACGCTGATGGTATCCCCTTTGTTCATTTTGGCAGACAGTTGCAAAACAGTTACAAATCTCCACAGCCGTTATTCTTCCCTATTATCTATGGCCCATGGTGCAAACAGTTGCCTCAGCGCGGGTTTTGGGCAACGGCAGCGCAGTTTTGTCATGCACGGTATACTTTAACCATGGCGGCAATTGAAAAATTAACGAACTTAGTCGTTTTTGAAATGCTTCCACGCTTGTCTCGATAGT